>NC_142949.1:22099781-22293337 GCF_046866305.1 Octopus bimaculoides | reverse complement strand
GGGATCTATCGTGACATGTGTTGGTGGCGGGGGAGGTGCGTGTGATGATGCAGTATCTACTTCCTGTTGTACAGTGTGTGAGGGTGAAGTATGAGGCTCTGGTGTAAGAGCATCTGTATAAGCCTATTTAAGTCTATCAACCGAGACTGTTCCTTGAGAAACATTTATGTCTATGGTGAAATGTTTATTCGAATGAGAAAGGACATGATAAGGTCCTGAGTAAGGTGGCGTGAGGGGTCTTTTCACTGCATTGTTTCTAACAAATGTGTCCATGAGGCAATATCCCTCAGGACTGAAGATTTGATGGCTTGTTGCCGATTGTTCACAGGTGGTAATTTCTGGAAATAGGAATGCAGGTGGTTAACATAAAGTGCCTGATCTTGAGTGACAAGATTGACTGGGGTAAGTATCTGCCTTGGCAAAGACAGAGGAGCACTGTACAATAGTTCAGCTGGGGAGTATCCCAGATCCTCCTTGAATGCAGTCCGAATACCAAGGAGTACTAAGGGAAGGTACTCACTCCAGTGCTGAGTGTCATGATAAGTAATGAAATGCAGCTTTTAGCTGGCAATGGGAACACTACCATTCTGTTTGATGCCAGATGATAGCTGGTAGTCTGAACCCATTGGGCACCAATGTTTTTTGTTAGCTCAGAAAAAAGGTGGGATTCAAGTTGTCCACCACAGTCTGTAATAATGATGGTAGAAACACCATAACATGATATTCATCCTGACACCAGAGCTTGTGCTATAGATCCAGTAATGTTACTTAACAGAATTGCTTTGGGCCATCAGGTGAAGCAGAAGTCAAGATGTATGTAAATCCCTGACTGACAGGCCAGGGTCCCATGAGATTGATATGTATGTGGCAAAAATGTGCATCCAGAGTACTAGAAGTTCTGAGAGGAGCATGGATGTGCTTATGCACCTTTGACTTTGAGTATTGGAGGCAAGATAGAGTCCATATAGTAATATCTCATCTCATATGTGGTCAGAAGAATCTAGCCATTATAAGCTTTACTGTGGTCGAAACTCCAGGGTGTGAAAGACTAAAGATTCAAATACTGATTGACAATGAATTCCTGGAATGAAATAATGAGGCAAATCCATCAAGACATCACACAAAATCTGCCTGTCAGAAGTTGGTAGAGGCAGCGACTTGAATTTGCATATTGCAAATTCAGGATATGTGTCCAGTGAGTCCAGAGGAAGTTGATCTGAGGACAAAACAGTCAGGTCGATCTCTGGAGTGGATGCAATGAATTGATCAGCAGATGAGACAAAGCATTTTTCTCAGTTCTGGTTGCAGGTCTCCCAGAACGTTCATCAATATTGATATTTTTTTGGCATCTTCAAAACATCTGAACCATTCGTATGCTTGTGTGCAGCTCATACACTCCTCTCCATATACTTTCTGCAACTTTGTGCAGGCCTCTGAGCAGGTATCACCTTGACAACGTTCTCTGTCACGGTCAATGTAATGATCACATGCTACACACCTTCCCTCCAAGCACTGCTGTAAACAGTGGAAGTGAGTGAGAACATTAAAACTTAGTGGGCATGCGCAACAGAGTTCAAGGTCAATCTTTGCCAAGCAACTTCACTCTGCATGCTTTAGCTTCATTAATATGGCAACAGTCCAGATACCTATTCATCAGACCTCATATATAGTAAAAAATATTATTATACCTGTGATTGTTTTGACATTAACATTGAAAAAAAAAAATCAGCTTTGTTTATAAGAAAGTTTGGACCCGAGCTTGCACCCACTAAACAAATTTCATTAATGGGCTACTGGTCTGAAATGATGTAGGATGATCTTGGTTCATCCACCCCATGCCAACATGGCAGTGGTGCAGTGGCACAACATTTTTAAAGAAACAAAATGTAGTAATAATCCACAGATTAGGGGGCATTATACTTGCCTTGCGCTAGGTGCTGGTAATCTACACCAGGGGTTTTCAAACTTTTTGACTTGCGGACCCCTTTATATTTCAGGCTTTACCTTAGGGACCCCCTTATAAACGCTTATGAAATTTATACATAAATATTTGCTTAAAATAACATATTTTTACATTTATTTATTTAACAGTATTTAACAAATAGGTTTATTGTCTATTAAAAGATTTCGATTAAAAAACATATAAAATCAAATTGCCCATAAAAAGTATTTGCTGTCCACGGACCCCCTGTCTTATCCTTACAGACCACAGTTTGAAAACCCCTTATTTACACCACACTACTGCAATGTGAGACAAAAGATTGTTGAAATGATGATTAGAATTCAGCTCAATTTTATCAGTGTTTTTTTTCTTCTATTTCAGAATGATGCAAGGGTTTTTCTTTTGGTAATCCTATGGTGACTACTGCTGTTGCGGAAAACAAGGAGATTGGTTTCTGCATCATTCATTTATCTGTCTGTCTGTCTCTCTTTCTCTTTCTTCAACCTTAAGTAAGGATGAGAAGGTTTACGAGGATGGGGCTGCTGCTGCTGCTGTCATTGCTGCTGAAGGGGAAAGTGTGACTGCTGCAGATCTAGCCGAGTGTTGTATGACCAACAACAAGGAGATTGTACAGCTGACTGGAGCGTGAAGCCTGTGAATGGACGAATGTGTGCATACATGCATGCATGCATGCCTGCGTGCATGTCTTTAATGTTTCTGCATGCATCTTTTTTTTTCTCCCCCCCAACCAACCAACCAATTGTGTTTGATACTGTGGCTTCTGCTACTGTTGACTTCGGAACCATTCTCTCTGATATTTCAATCAATTTGTTATCAATGCTTTTAACCTTCCCCTCAACAACAAAATAAAAATATACAAGAAAAATTACCAAATAAGGACATGACAACAACAAGAAATAAATACAAAATATTACCCCTTGTTGCTGCAACCAACTGTATTTTCGAATTTTATCCAAATTTTCCATACATACTCCCTTTTTCTATTTGTTCGTTTCTTGAAAGATGGCAAGAGTGAAAGAAAATGATTAAAAATGCATTTGTGGATGTGGATTTTTTTTCCTATTAATTGGGTAAAACTGGATAAAAACTTGCCTTCTCATTCAATGTTTCGGCCCTGTAACACTGCTGCTTCTATTCTAGTCTTTGAAAAAGAAATGAAAGCTTTGAAGACAGCTAGAATGAAGGAATCTAATGGAGACTAACAGACTGAGCTAAAATTTACTCTTGAAGACCTACGAGAGAGGCTCACTGGAGGAAGAGGTAATGTTCCATGTTTTGAAAGGACTTTTTTTCCTCCCTTTAGGCTTGAACTGTGAAAATGAAGAAAAAAATTGTGTGATCTAAGTTGGTTGTTGTTTTAAATAATTTTTATGTGTTTATTGTTTTATATCTTGCAACTATTATTATAATTTTTTTTTTAATCTCAGGGGCCTGCTTTATTTGTTGAATAAATAAACCAGGATGAATGTGGACTCACTGTGTTGTTTTCTGTTTAATTTGATTTACTGAATCATGATGAATTCTGTATACCTATCTTTCTTTCAAACTCAACCCCTCCTGCTTCTCCCACAACACATACGATATTTTACTCCTACATATTAACATTTCAATGCATCATTTTTTCTTAAGAGAAAGACTTAAAAATTCAAAATTCATTTTTAAAGGTCCACTGTCTTTCCTTTTCTTTACATCAACACTTTGTCCATCATGAAAGTATTCTTTCTCTCATTAATGGCTCTTTTATTACTTTAAACCATCTCATCTAGAGTTGTTAATTCCTTTGTTACCATATTTTTGTTGAAATACACTATGGTCATGAAGGCAGATGCATCAAGAAATCCCAATCTCTAATTGTGGGAAAGAACATACGGAAGGGGTAGACCCAGAAAGATATAGGATGAAGTGATGAGAAAGGATTTTCAGACATTAGGCCCTATATTTCGCTTCAGCTAAGCAATCCTAATCTTGTGGGTTAATGGGTGCTGGTGCACATAAAAAAACCACCCATGCTGGTGCCTTGTAAAAATACCAGTGCTGCATAAAAGCACTCAGGAAAGTGGTTGGTATTAAGAAGGGCATCCAGTCGTAGAAACCATGCCAAAACAGATGTGGAGCCCAGGCAACTCTTCAACTGACCATCTCCTGTCAAACCATCCAGCCCATGCCAGCATGGAAAACAGACGTTCACTGATGATGATCAAAGAAGAATTTAGTAAAATAACTGTCACTATTAAGCTGGTTTTTAGAACATAAATTAACATTATCTTGATGAAAAGTTTTCAGTGAGATCACTGTAGTTGTATCACAGAATCTGGGATGGTCTCAACTGGGTTCATTATCATCATCGTTTAACATCCGTTTTTCTATGCTGGCACTGGTTGAACGGTTTGACTGGGGACTGGCAAGCCAGGAGGCTGCACCAGGCTCCAATCTGATCTGGCAAGGTTTCTACAGCTGGATGTCCTTCCCAACTCCAACCACTCCAAGAGTGTAGTGGGTGCTTTTTATAGCCACCAGCATGGAAGCCAGTCAGGCAGCACTGGCATTGGCCATGTTCGGAGGGTGCTTTTTACATGCCACCAGCACAGGAGCCAGTTAGGGTGAGGAGGTGTGAAATGCAAAATTTTTGTATTTCATGTTCACGTTTTATGACATTTTGTACCCATATATGCAGATGTATATACATATATAAGTATATACATATATATATATATATATATATATATATATATATATATATATATATATATATATTATTATTATATGATTGAATGCCACGCATCAATTTCCAAGTCAGTTTAAGTTATATATAGGTGTTGGACAAAATAATGGAAACACCTTAAAATTTCAAACAAATTTATTTTGATATGGGGTAGGACCACCTGTGGCAGTAATTACAGCTTGAATTCTATGACATATGAACTCATACAAAGTTTGAATTGTCTCCAAAGGAATTTTTGTCCATTCTTCAGCTAAAACCGTCTCCAGTACTTGTAGTGATGATGGTGGAGGACATCGACTCTTTACTTGTTTTTCTAAAATGCACCATAAATGTTCAATAATATTGAGATCTGGGGACTGTGGTGGCCAAATAAGATGTTCAATGGCACTAGAATGTTCCTTGTGCCATTCAGTAACAACTTTAGCTGTGTGAATTGGTGCATTATCATCCTGAAAGATTGTTTCTCTCTGGAAACAGTTCTGCAACCATAGGATGAATTTGATCAGATAAAATACTTAAATAGTTTTCACTATCAATTCTGCCATGAAGGGAAACCATTGGGCCGGCGAATTTCCAAGATATAGCCCCCCAGATCATCACAGATCCTCCTCCATGTTTAACAGTTGGAAGAAGGCAGTCTGGGTCTGGGTCAAATGCTTCTTTTGACTGTCTCCACATGCATACTCAGCCGGTGGTCGGAAACAAGGTAAAGGATGGCTCATCCAAGAAAATAACATTCTATGACTGCTCCAGGGACCCATTCTGTAGGTTTTTACTCCACTCTAATTGCTTTGCAGCATTTGTTTTTGAAAGTAGTGGTTTTCTGATTGCAGCCCTCCTGTGAAATCTGGCTTTGTGCAGCTCCCAGCGAACAGTTTTTGTGGAAACTGGGTTCTCGAGATGGTCATTAAGCCCTGCACTTTTGTAATCCTTTCTAACAATTCGCGTAAGAATGTGGCAGAAGTTGTTTTCTGCTCATTTTCAGTGTTTATTGCTCCTGAACATCTGCCACATACAAAAACTATCTTCCTAGTTAGCCTTCCTTTGATATTGCTGCACCTCTTATGTGTCCATAGCTTACACTGGGTACATCTTATAGAGTTTCTATCTACGCCTTTTCTACAGATTGAGCAGGGCCATCTACCTGAAGGGGTTTGTGTTTTGTCTACCTTCCTACTAATTAGGACTTTTGTTTTAGTTAGGTTGACTCTAAGGCCCTTCGATTCTAGTCCTTGCTTCCACACCTGAAACTTCTCTAGTTCTGATAGTGACTCAGCAATTAGCGCAAGGTCATCAGCATAGAGGAGCTCTCAGGGGCATCCTGTCCTGAATTCCTGTGTTATTGCCTGGACTAAACATAAATAAATCTTATGTCAAAGCAACCATTTAAACTAAAAGTTCATGACACAAAACAGCTGCCAAACTACATCAATAATTATAGTTAAAAAATTAAATAGTCAAACAAAAAGCTAGTTTGCTTTAAATTCACACAAAACTGCTTCATACAAGTATACTGAGTAACCATTAGACAAAATTTACTGTTAGTTGTCTAATACAAAAAATTGGCTACATGAAAAAATTAAATTCATACACTCTTTAGCTATTTATACAAATTTTACCATTTATCTTAACAGAAAATAGCTGGCAAAATTACTACACAACCTGCCACAAATGCAGGGTTCAAAATTCACATCAATATTATAACATAATAGTTTTTTTGTACTTACCCCAGATGTGACACAGAAATTATTTTAAATCTAACAAAAATTCTGACGAATTCCTGGAACGTAAAATAAATCCATAAATGCTTAACACAAAGCACAAAGTGCATAAACTAAACCGGCAATCATAGCTTTCAATTGAACAACTTTGCCTCATCGAAAAAAAACTGAAGTATACAATTATCTCTGGTTATAAAGTTTTGCCAAGGTTTAGCCAATTTGTTATAGTTTCACAGTTTTGGCTAATAACACATAACTTACCCCATTTTGATAATGGACTTTATCCTGACCTTACAGTGCAGCATGAAAGACTGTTCACCCGTTTAACTTAACCCTGAAATTTATAATTTCCTAACATTCCTTTCCCCTTAAAAGGGAAAAATTTTATACACAAACAATTTTCAGAAAGATACAATATCATGCAGAAAATGTATATACTTGGACATAAAATATATACATGGTAAGTGCTAACACTTGGATAGTACATCTGTAAGTAAATTAGCATTTCCTGCAATATGACAAATAGTCAAACTAAACTGTTGCAGGTACAAGCTCCACCTCAGAATCCTCTGATTAGTGCCTTTCACCTTATTAATGAAGACTAAGGGATTGTGATCTGTGTAGACAGTGGTGGGATTTGAACCTATATAAATTTGAAAGTGCTGAACTGCCCACACAAGAGCTAAACACTCTTACTCAATGGTAGAGTAATTCTTCTGACAAGAATTAAACTTCCTAGAAAAGTATGCCACTGGACAATCTATTCCTGATTGGCATGCTTGTAACAAAACCATGCCAATACCTACATCAGACGCATCAGTCATCAATGAGAATGGTTTCTCAAAAGCTGTTTCACACTCTGATGACCACTTCATGGTCTGGGTCTTTTTTTAACAAATTTGTCAACAGTTCCACAATAGTAGAAAAACTTTGCACGAACTTACGGTAAAAACCAATCATTCCCAAGAACCGTTTGATCTGATGTTCTGTCGTGGGTCATGGAAAATCCGATATGGCTTTTACATTAGCCTTCTTCAGTATGGCTTTACCCTGTCCTACAGTATACCCTAGATAAGTATTCTGGGCTTTACCAAATGTGGTGTTATGGGCTGTGACGAGCTATGTGTTGTGGTGGAGAGGGGTGAGGAAAACAGAGGTGAAGCCAGACTGGAAGGGCCAGACCAGAAGGGTCAGATCGGAAGTCGGAGACACACAGTCGAAGGCTAGCACGTGGGGCCAGTCAGAAAACAGCGAGGTTACGAGAAAGACGTGTTCTGATCAGGAGCGATCGTGTACTCCGCTGCGGTCGACAAGGTAAGCTCCAACGTTTCATTCTGTCCTTTTGCTTCTTGTTGTCTTTTTCCTCTATCTCACCACAAGCTATTTCAGCCCATAAGAAAAAAAAAAAAAAAATTATGAGTGTAGTCCGGATCGCTAGTGATATAATTAAGCCGTTTTGCGGCGACACGGACGTGGTCGCATGGCTAAAGAAGATGAAGCTGGTCGTGAAGCTCCAAGGGATATGCGACTTGGCAAGTTTTCTACCGCTCTACTTGGATGGTCCGGCATTGGCGCTATTTTTAGAGATGGAAGAGAGGGACCAAGTTAACGCGGAGAAAATAGAAATCCGCTTGATGGAGACCTTCGCAGAAGGAATGTTTGAGGCGTACGCTCGCCTGGGGAGAGTGAAGTGGACCGGCGAACAGGTTGACGTGTTTGCCAACGAACTTAGGAGGTTGGCTAGACTGGCGGGGTACGAGGGAGAATCGCTGGATCAAACGGTAAAGTTGGCGTTTGTGACTGGGTTTCCTGACCACCTGTCGGTCGAATTGCAGGAACTGCCGGACGTGAGCACCATGCCCATGGCGGATATAATATCGAGAGCTCGTAAGTTAGTTTCCTGTCGTAGGTCGTCGCCATTGGCAGCAGCAGCGACAGCAAAAGGTGGCCGGCCAAGGAGTGGCGGAGAGAGGTCGAACAAGGAACGTGTGCGACCGTTCAAAGGACAGTGTTTCCAGTGTCAGGGCCCGCACATGGTGCAAGACTGTAAGTTACCTAAGCCTGAGGTCATCCGCTACCGGTGTCGTGAAACGGGGCATATAGCCAGCGAATGTCTGCAGGGAAACGGTCTAAGGGAGACTACTGCGCCAGCAGTCTCCCTTTCAGATCAATAAAGGCGCCATTTTTTCTACCCGTTGTTGATGTGCTAGTGGATGGGAAGATGTCGCGTGCCCTTGTGGACACAGGCTGTACAACGACCCTGATGACTCCGGGAGTGGTAGAGACGTGGAGTGGAGAAAGCAGTGTGAGGGCAGTCGACGGAAGAGAGGTACGCTGTGAAGGCATTACTGACGTGCAAATTGAGGTGCAGGGAGCAAAGCTAACGCTGCAAGCAATTGTAGTTGGCCACTTGGTGAATGAGATTGACGTAGTGTTGGGGATGGACGCCATCAACCGTCTTGGTGGCGTTAGGATTGCAGGAGATGAGGTCACGTTCGGAAGCGTGGGGGCATCGTGCGCCGTGAGTCGAGACCGCCAGGGAGAGCAGAGCCCCGTCGAGGACAGCGCCGCTTACACCATCGAAGACAAAGATTTTCAGGCGGCGTTTGATGGCCAGAGGTGGACGATAGAGTGGCGATGGAAGGACGAGCCCCCACTACTAAAGAACAGGGTGAGTTGCTACCAGCATACGTTGAAAGGTCACGCCGGCGTCGAGTTCGACGAGGAGGTAGAGAGATGGATCAGGGAAGGAGTCCTTGTCCCATGGAAAGAGGAGGTGGTGAGTGGAGTGCTGCCTCTGATGGCGGTGGTGCAGCCAACGAAAGGAAAAGTCAGACCGGTGCTGGACTTTAGGGAGCTGAACAACCATATATCGTGCCACACGGGAGGCGAGGCAACGGACGTTTGCGGTGAGACGTTCCGTGTGTGGAGACAGTCGACCAAGGCAGCGACGATCGTCGACTTGAAGTCGGCTTATTTGCAGCTCCGTGTGAGTGACAAGCTGTGGCGATACCAGCTGGTGCGGTACAAAGGCCGGACGAACTGTTTAACCAGGCTGGGTTTCGGGCTGAATTCCGCTCCGAAAATTATGGCGATGGTGCTCAAGTCCGTCCTAGGGAAAGAGGAGAGGATAAGGAAGGCCACCAGTTCCTACATCGACGACATTTTGGTTGACGAGACTGTAGTGCCAGCCACCGAGGTAGTGAGACACCTGGAGAGGTTCGGGCTGATTGCGAAGCTGCCTGAGTCGATGGTGGGGGGAGTTGTGCTGGGGCTGAAGCTACAAAAAGACAGATCGGGCGAGCTGGTGTTCCGGAGAGGAAACAAGATCCCTGAACTGGGCACCAGCGGGAACTGTTCTCGGTGTGCGGGAAGCTGGTGGGACATTACCCGGTTGCAGGATGGCTTCGGACAGCATGTAGCTTCAAGAGACGAGCTGAAGGAGCAAAGTGGAATGACAGAGTTGGGGAGAAAACGACCGACATGATGCAGGAAGTCTTGGTCAGAGTGAGAGCAGAGGATCCAGTGAGGGGCAGTTGGTATGTTCCCAAATCAAAGAGTGGGATCGTTTGGTGTGACGCCGGTAGCATCGCAATAGGGGTCATCTTGGAAATGGGAGGCACCGTGGTGGAAGATGCAGCCTGGCTCAGGAAGATGGATGACTGCAACCATATCAACGTGGCGGAGTTGGATGCCGTGCTGAAGGGGGTGAACCTGGCCTTGAAGTGGGGGCTGTGCACCATCGAGATTAGAACCGATTCGGCCACTGTGCTTGGTTGGGTGATGACAGTCCTCACCGATGAGCGGAGGGTGCGAACCAAAGGGGCTGCGGAGATGCTGGTAAAGCGCCGATTGGGAATATTGCGGGAGCTAACCGCTGAGTTTGATCTGGAGCTGAGCGTAATCTTTGTGCCTTCTGAAAAGAACAGGGCAGACGTCCTAACCAGGGTAAAGCGAGCTTGGTTGCAGGTGCCAGAGGATGTGGAGCGGGCTGTGGCTGCAGTATGCTGTCTGAGTGACTCGGAGTTGAGGAGACTGCATACCATGCATCACATGGGAGTGGACAGGACGTTGTTCCTCGCCAGGAAAGTTGACTCAGAGGTAACGAGGCGGAGCGTGCAGAGAGAGTGGTTAGCAGCTGTGACAGGTGCCAGTCTATTGACCCTGCTCCGGGCGTACATGAGGCGGGAAGTATTCCAGTGGCCCACAACTGGAAACAACTGGCAGTGGACGTACCTCTCAATGGTTGACTGCGGACCGGGGCGGATGGCCTTATGGAGGGAGATGAAGACAGAGACTGCAGAGGAAATCGCAGGAGTGTTAAATGGGATATTCCTGGAATGAGGCCCCATGGATGAGCTGCTGCTGGATAATGGCACTGCATTTCGCTCGGAGGTGCTGAAAGAAATGCTTGACGGGTGGCAGGTCAGCCGCTTCTTCAGGGCGGCATACCGGCCAAGTGGAAATGGAGTGGTGGAAAGGCATCATCGTACCATCAAGACCATGGCAGAGAGGGGCCACATTTCGCCAATCGAGGCCGTATTTTGGTACAATATGTCGCCCAGGTCAGGACAGGCTGAGGAGTCGGTGCCACACAGGGCAATATTCAGGTACGAGTGGAGGCACCCGTGTATTGCATCAATGCGACTCCGGAGAGAAGAAGAGCACACCTTCGTGCAGATCGGGGAAGAAGTTTGGGTAAAACCCCCAAATGCACGGTGCACATCACAATGGGGGAAAGGAACTATAACCTCCATCAATTCAAAGAACAACGTCTCAGGCGATGGTATGCCACGCCATGTTTTGGATGTGCGGAAGATTGTCAGTGCTTCAGAGGATGGAACCAGCTGCAGTGGGCAGGATGATGAAGACAGCAGCAGTAGGCAAGATGATGAAGGCAGCGCGCCAGGAACTCAGGCCAGTCCCGGGGTCACACAGCGACCACAGAGGGAGCGGTACCCTCCTCCCTGGTTGGCTGATTATGAAACCAATTAAGGTAGTTCAGGAGCGAGGAGTGAGTGGGAGAGCCGGTTGAATGATCTATAGATCAGGGGGGGGCGTGTGGTGTTATGGGCTGTGACGAGCTATGTGTTGTGGTGGAGAGGGGTGAGGCAAACAGAGGTGAAGCCAGACCAGAAGGGTCAAATCGGAAGTCGGCGACACACGGTCGAAGGCTAGCACGTGGGGCCAGTCAGAAAACAGCGAGGTTACGAGAAAGACGTGTTCTGATCAGGAGCGATCGTGTACTCCGCTGCGGTCGACAAGGTAAGGTCCAACGTTTCATTCTGTCCTTTTGCTTCTTGTTGTCTTCTTCCTCCATCTCACCACACCAAATTTGCATTTTGGCAAATTGACGGTTAACCCAGCAGCCTTCAATCTAGGTAAAATTTCCCTCAAATTTCTACAATGACTTTCCCAATCCATGTCATATAGGCATAAGTCATCAAGATGACATGTGCAATTGCTTATTCCTTCTGTTACTAAGGTCGTGAGTCTATGGAAAGTCGTGGGGGTATTCTGTAACCTGAAGGGCATGACCTTGAACTGAAATAGGTCAAACAGCATAACACAAGCCATGAGAGATTTAGTATGCTTGGTTAAAGAAACTTGATAATAGCCTTTTCTCAAATCTAATTTGGTTAAGTAGATGGAGTTGCTAACTAAATCCACTAAATCCATCAATCCGTGGAATAGGGAACGAATCCAGTTTATTAACAGAATTAACTTTCCGACAGTCAATACAAACACGTTGGCTACCATCTGGTTTTGGAATCACGACCACTGGAGAGCTATAATCACTCTTACCAGATTCTATTAAGCCTAATTCCAACATCTCCTTGACTTCCTGGTCAAGAATTTTCAGTTTGGTTGGGTGCATTCTGTAAGGCTGTTCTTTAATCAGCTTTCTGTCAGTCAACTCAATATCCTGCATCACAACAGTAGTGCACCCTGGGCTGTCATTGTCTGAAAATATTTCATCAAAGTCACTAAACAAATCAGTCAACTCCTCACTCTGCTCTAGAAGTGAACCTGTTACTATCGGTTCAGTAGAAGAAGTGTCTTCTTTGTAATCTGAATTAATGGACGAAGTTCACTGTCTTCCTGATTTTCCACAACTAATTTGTCCTTGACCGGCATAACAACATTAATGGACTTGGATTCAACATCTCTTTCATGGAATGGTTTTAACATGTTGACATGACAAACTTGTTGCCTCTTTCTACGATCCAGAGTTTCAGTCACATAATCCAAATTGTTAAGTTGTTTAACAATTTTGTAGGGTCCAGAAAATCTAGCCTTCAAGGGACTACCTGGTACCTTACTATCATATGTCTGTTTCATTTGTTTCTGAGATGTTGACATGTGCAGTGTTAACTTCAGAACACAATCTCTCCTTTGGGGCTACAATTTGCTCCCTAACTTGCCAACAATCAGATGCTGAGACATCATGTGGCCTCCAGTTCCTCATTAAAACACCATCATGAAGATAAAAACATATTGGCAACTTCTCTGCTTCTTTCTCTGAGAAAGCTCTAGTATAAAGCTTGCTTAAACTGCAATCCTCTTTCTGCTTAAGGATTAAAGTTTTCTTGTCTGCTTTGAATTCAACTTCGCAAGGATAAATAGGCTCCTCACTACCAGAATTCAGATCCACAAGGAAAGTATTAGACAAAGCTATGTTACCATCATTAACTGAACTAATATTAGATTCCTCCTTATTGCTACTAACACTAGCCTCACTATTCATAGCCTTGGTCTGGGACTGAGTCATTGCACATTCAGGAAATATTCCTGGATACAAGCTCTCTAACTTTTCTGTCTCTTGATCAGTCCTAGGTTTAGACTGCACAATAGGAACTGCATAAACTTTATCACCTGTGATGTCATTGCCTAACAAAAGATCCACACCATCAATAGGTAACGTAGTAACTAATCCAACAGTAACTGGACCTACTACATATTTACAATCTAAGTGAACTTGATACAAAGGAATGGAATCATATCCTGCAGTAACACCTTTAATCAATACTTCCTTTCCTAAAGGTGTCAGCATGCTAATAGGTATGGCATCATGCTTCAAGAGACTTTGTTCTGCACCAGTATCTCTAAAAAGTGTAACAGACTTAGGAGTAGCATCAATACTAGAACTATCCACAACTGAAGTCATAAAAACTAAATCTGCATCAGCAGCATCAGAAACACCGACATCTGGGTCCAACTTAATCTTAGACAAAACCCCTGTGTCCGAAAAACACTTAAAACCTGATGACACACCTACCTCTACAGAACCTACAACATTTGACAAATCACAACACTTAAAAGCTGCTTCAGGAACAGCTCGATCCCTGGACTGACCTGCTTGAGGTGCCTTCTTAGCCTTTAACTTTCTACAATCAGCAATTAAGTGTCCGGGAGTCTTACAGTAATGGCAGGATTTAGAAGAAGCACTATACAGAGCCTTCTGCTGCCTCTGACCTACTTTTGTTTTCCGAGTAACACCATCTGACTTGATAAACTGTTTGTTATTTTCATTCTTTGGTTGACGCTTGCTTTTGAATCAATGCATACTCATTGGCAAGTTCTGCTGCTTCAGCTAAAGTATTAACCTACCTTTCAGTTACAAAAACTCTCACGTCATAGGGAGACTTATTCAAGAACTCTTCGATCAACATCAACTCTTCCAACTGACCGAAAGTATCAACTTTTTTTAGACCTAAGCCACTTACCCCACATGACTTTTTTTCCTAGCGAATTCTATGTAAGAATCAGAGGAATTTTTCCAGTTTGCCTAAACTTTTGCCGGTACACTTCAGCTACTTGTTCATGACAATCTAATATCTTCTGTTTCAGTAAGTCATAATATGTGCAATCAGCTACACTCATAGCAGAATAGACCTCTAAACTTTCCCCAGTAAGTTTTAGGCCATTTCAATAACTCAGCTGTTTTCTCAAAAGCTAAGAAATAATTATCCAAATCACTATCGTGGAATCTAGGAACGAAGTTACTAGCACTAACAATGTTAAAGCGTTTAGATGAAGTAGTAACATCAGCCTCCTCAGACTCAATTTGATTCGCTTTTAATTTTATTTCTAACACTTGAAGTTCATGCGCCTGCTTCTCTCTACCGGCGGCACGCTTTTCTTGCAGTCTTAACTTTTCAAGTTCATAAGCCATCATTCTTTCACTAGCTGATAATTGAGGGGCGGCTGAATCAGAGTTTGTCTCATCACCGATGGCAAACATTTTACTCTCAACAGTTAGGGCCTGTTTCACATGCGAAAAAAATTACACTTTTAAGATGACTTACAGATACCTCTAAACCAAGTTTAGCACCCACCTCTAAAAGCGCATCTTTGCTTAATTGATACAGTTCCCTCAAAGTGATGGCATCTTTCTGCAGTAAGGCTTCCGAAATGGTGCATTCCATGACTACCGTAGTTTACAATATGGTAAGACACCAGTTAAAACAGGTTTACAAATAATATCACAATGAAATAAAGACAATATTGGTGTGTACAACTGTTCGTTTCCCGGACAAGCCCCCCAATTTGTTACGACCTGGTGGCCATAACCCGAATTTACAGAATCAACAAGGATAGGGTGAACCCAAAACAACAACACACCATGAAATTTTTTGTAAAATATTAATAATACTTAGCTTAAATACAAAACAAATATATACACGAACAAAAAGCAAATGCCATACGAGACATGCAGTCAAAATATTTACAAAAGTAACATATATACAGTTCAGAAATTCGGACTCCGAATCCCGGTTTTTGGTTTCATCAAAATTGACCTCACAAATTTGGTTTTTCAAAAATATGCATTCCAAAAATTTGGATTTCATAAAATCTAGATTTCTATTTTAGTACAAATTCGGTTTTCGAACCTTGGACCTAAACATAAATAAATCTAATGTCAAAACAACCACTTAAACTAAAAGTTCATGACACAAAACGGCTGCCAGACTACATCAATAATTATAGTTAAACAATTAAATAGTCAAAAAGTTAGTTTGTTTTAAATTCACACAAAACTGCTTCATACAAGCATGCTGAGTAACCATTAGACAAAATTTACAATTAGTTGTCTAATACAAAAAAATTGGTTACATGAAAAAATTAAATTCATACACCCTTTAGCTATTTATACAAATTTTAACATTTATCTTAACAGAAAATAGCTAGCAAAATTACTACACAACCTGCCACAAATGCAGGGTTCAAAATTCACATCAATATTATAACATAACTTAAGAGTTTTTTTTTGTACTTACCCCAGATGTGACACAAATTATTTTAAATCTGACAAAAGTTCTGACGAATTCTTGGAGCATAAAATAAATCCATAAATGCTTAACACAAAGTACAAAGTGCATAAACTAAACAAGCAATCATTGCTCCCAGAATCCAATTGAACAACTTTGTCTCACAGAAAAAACTGGAGTGTACCATTATCTTTGGTTATAAAGATTTGCCAAGGTCTAGCCGATTGGTTATAGTTTCACAGTTTTGGCTAATAACACCTGGCTCCCCCCATTTTGACAATGGACTTCATCCTGACCTTACAGTGCAGCATGAAAAACTATTCACCTGTTTAACATTATAATTTATAATTTCCTAGCATGGTTAATGTAGGTGATGGCTACTGGGCCGAAAGGTGGCGAGCTGGCAGAATCGTTAACAAACCGGGCGAAATGCTTAGTTGTATTTCATCTGGCGTTACGTTCTGAGTTCAAATTCCGCCAAGGTCGACTTTACCTTTTATCCTTTCTGGATCGATTAAATAAGTACCAGTTACGCACTAGGGTCGATGTAATCGACTTAACCTCTTTGTCTGTCCTTGTTTGTCCCCTCTATGTTTGGCCTCCTGTGAGCAATAAAGAAATAGATGGCTAATAGGACGAAGAAACTGGATCCCATGGGGAAACCTGTTGTCTGTTTGTATATGTGATCATGGAAAGAGAAATAGGTGTTGTCCACGATGATGGACATTAGTTGCTGTATATCAGTTGCGGTGAGTCCGAAGCAGTGGATGTTGGACGCTTCTATGCAGTCAGTCAATAGGCTGACCACCGAGTGTGCTGGTACCATTGTGTACATTGAGACAACGTCAAGACGAAAAGCATATCTGTTTTGCCTGAGTTGGTCTGGGGACAGTTGGCGCAGTCTTGACATGTCCAAGAAAGGCAGAGAGTAAGGGTTTCAGGATGTGAGAAAGTAGCCAGGATATTTTATATAGAGGTCCTTCTACGCTGGAGATGATGGGTCTAATCTGGATCGTGTTGCTATCCGTATGTTTTAATGAGGTGATAGAATCTGGGTAATCTACTGTTCTTTGTGATGAAGTTGTTCTTGTATTTGCTATGTAGTTGTCTCCGTCTACAAATGTCAGTCCATGCAGTGTTAATTCGGTCCTCAATCCTGGTCGCGGTTGTATCTGTCATTGCTTAAATGTCCTAGTGCCAGTCTATCAATAAACCTCACAAGAAATCACGCAGATTTCTTTCCCTTTGTCTGATGGTAATTAGATGAGGTTTTCGCTTTTTAGTTTTGTCAATGTTTTATGTTGCGCCTTGGTTAAGTTTGGAAATTATTTTTTTTTTATTCCTTCCTTAAGATGTTGGAGATATCCGACTATTTCAGTCTGGATAGTTTGTGGTTGAGTTCTCGGTTAGTTGGGGGTGGCTGGATTGGGTGGTCTAGTTGGTACATGGGAAATTTGCCGAGTGTGTTGTTGTTGTTCTTTACCGATAGCCATTTGCGTTGGTAGGCTGTTCGACAAAAGTTGGCTTCCAGGTCGAATAAGATTTTCTCGTTCGACTATTGGCTCAAGATAAATTTAGAGCCCAGTCTGAGAAGTTCTAGTTCTTCATGGGAGAGTGACCCACTCAAGTCTGTGACAAGTGATTTCATTGTTGATGGTGTGCTGGCGTCCTCGATGTTAGTGTTATCTTGTTCGGTGGACGTGTCCTGTTCATCTGTGTCGGTGTATTAGGCCGAGTTGTGGCGGTATTTGGTACAGAGCCACAGGAATTTAAGTTTAAGGCGTTGCGTCTCTTGGTCAACGCAGTGGTGGTAACATCGGTCAATAGCTGCAGTTGTTCTTCAGTATGTAGGTTCAGTGGTTGACCTGATGCTGGATATTATTTCAGAGAATTTGCCTATGTGCTCATGCAGTTGGTGGTGTAGATAGTGTATGATTTTCCTAATGACGAACGTATGTATTTCAGTGATTGTTGAAAGGTAAGGTTCCAGAAGCACGTGGGTAGATGTATGTCCCTCTGTGTGTGTGTGTGTGTGTTTGTCCTCTCATCACTACTTGACAACCAGTGCTGGTGTGCTTACATCCTTGTAACTTAGTGGTTCAGCAAAAGAGACTGATAGGATAAGCACTAGGCTTAAGATGTATGTCCTCTTCAGGGCAGTGCTCTCGCATGGTTGCAGTCAAATGACTGAAACAAGTAAAAGAATAAAGGAATATGTATTTTGAGTTTATGCGAATATTTTATTGCTTTACGTGCATTTTTTTGTTTATTAGTTTGATCTGGAGAAACAAGATGAATCTATGGTCTTTGCAGACCCTCTGAGAAGAGTGACATTGATGTAGTTAATGTTTGTTCTTCTTTAAGAGATGCTTCAGGAAAAATGTGCAGAGAAGATTTCTAGAGAACCAGTGTTCTGTGGAGGAAGAACTAGGAATGGTAGATAGTGCAGAGCAAAGTGGAGGAATGGATTCTTATTGTAACAACTGTTTGTACAGCTACCAGCATTTCCCACTGCTAACCATTTAACTGTGGTTAATAGAATCTTTTTTCGTTCGTTCAAGTAAAATGGTGGGTGGAGAGTTATGTGCCCATGATCAAGGGCTATAACTCTCTAGACATGTATGTATATACATACGTGCTAAGCAGGTCCCAAAATAGGACAACCAGAAAATTTCATTAAATATTTCAGTTTTAAACACTTTCCACAGATTAACTTTTTAGGAATCCTTTTACGACTTACTATTTATTTTTCTCATATAATTATAGAATGACAACTCAATTCTATGTACTAATGGGAAAGATAACTCGAGTAGTGCATTTTCTGTGCCACCAGCACGGGAGCCAGTCAGGTGGCACTGGCATCGGCCATGACTATGATTTCACTTAAGTCTGCAGGTATTCTCAAGCACAGCATATTGCCTGACGATTGAAGGGTACTTTTAAATGGGTCAATTATGCAACACTGGCATTGGCCACGGCTACGATCTCACTTGGCTTGCCAGGACTTCTCAAGCACAGCATATCTCCAAAAGTTTCGGCCGCTTGTCATTGCTTCTATGAGGGCCAACATTCGAAGGTCGTGCTTCACCACCTCATCCCATGTCTTCCTCTTCCACAAATTCCTTCTACTGTTAGGGTGGGACCCTCCTTCACACAGCTGTCCTTATCTGTGTGAACAAGTGTCACACCCTAGCATACACACACATATATATATATATATATATACACACACACACATACAGAGCTTCATTCAGTGCAGCATCCGGGTATCTTCCATAGTTTACACGATGGGGAAGGGGGCATGGAATTGGTTCCTGAAATGAGGATTAGTCATTAGAAATTTTAGACTTCAGGCTAGAAGGATTCCAAGAAGCAAACCAGCCTGAAAAAAAAGGATTTGGAAGCTCAAGGATCCTTTAAATGATCAGAGATTTAGGGACACCCTCATTGAGAAATTTTATGAGGAAGAGGGGGAGGGGAGGAGGAAGAGGAACTACAGACTTATAACATAGGGGGCAATTGGCAGTTCCTATGGACAGCCTGCTGAGTGCCACAGACCAAATTTCTGGCTGGTGCAAAGTTCCAACCAGACCTAGAGTGACGTGGTGGTAAAACTATGTTGTAGACAAGGCCATTAGAACGATGAGACAGGCCTGGAAGAATGTAGAAAAAGTGTCGGGAGTAAGTCCATACAGTGTACCCAGTGCAAGCTATGGACACATAGTCTTATCTGCTCTTTAATCTGTCTTTCATTCAGAATGTCTATCTTTAACCCTTTTGATATCAACATGCTGGAGACCATCCCTGTACCACCTCTGATACAAACTTCCTGTGTTAAAGTAGTCAAATATCTTTCCTTCATCTTTGACTTGTCTCAGTCATTAGACTGTCACCATGCTGGGGCACTGCCTTCAAGAAGTTTTAGTCGAATAAATTGACCCCAGTGCTTTTTCTTTTAAGCCTGGTGCTTAATCTATCAGTTCTCTTTTGCCAAACTGTTAAGTTACAGAGATGTAAACACACCAACACCAGTTGTCAAGCAGTGGTGGGAGACAGACAAACACATACATTTAACAGACTTCTTTCAGTTTCTGTGTACCAAATCCACTCACAAAGCTTTGGCCAACCCAAGATTACAATAGAAGACACTTGGCCTAGGCGCCACACAGAGGGACTAAACCTGGAATCATAAGGATGGGAAGAAAGCCTCTTACCACACAGCCACGCCTGTATTCATATTCCAAATACCAGCTCAACGACAAGTTATTTTACTAAATTTGGCTATTAACTTTTCCCTAAACTGACACACAAAATGATGGTAAGCTTGTCACCTAATTATATCATCTAAATCCAGCCTTTTCCATTGTTACAGTCTCTTTCTTTATTACATTATTTGATCACTATCTAATCAAGATGAAACTCTGATTCTCATTAACAAATATGTTTAACATCTAATGTTACTAAGTAGCTGATAAATATTGTCCTCCTAGGTGTGTGTGTGTGTGTTTGTGTCTCACAGAATTAGAGCTCCTCCTCTCATTGTCTCCTGTTTACCCACAAACAATACTTGAAAGACAACCCATTTGTCCACTGCATTGTCTGCAAGATCCTCTGCATCCAGTTTTAGTTCCATGCCATGCAGAATCCTCCTCAACCAAGATGACTGTAAAAAAAAAAGCATTCATACAGATAAAAATACGACATTAGGCATCTGTTCTGATTCCATCTACTTCACACTCTTGCCAACAACTCTAATATTTCTTATCTCCCAAAATGATAATTTACGAGAGGATACTGAAAAGTTCCTGGCTTTAAGGGTATCGCAAAAGGCCTAGTTGGAGGCGTAACCTTCCAAGTTCTTTTACAGGGCTTAGAAAAACTGAAGGACCATTGCAATAAGTGTGCAAATCTGAGAGGGGAATATGTTGAATAAAATTATAATTAACTGATCTGAAAGCCTGAAGCCAGGAGCTTTTCAGCACCCCTCATAGTCTCAATAACAAATATATATACCAAGGAAACATTTTCCTTCCTCAACATTAACACACAGTTAAAACCAATCATTGTTGCTACAAATACTTAGTGATCAATCTCTCATGGTCTTTCACATGCATCCCACATGGTCTGTGTTGGTATTGCAGTCTAGCAAGATACACCACATCTACAATGCCTGTATATCTCATGTCCTGCATCCTCAATACACACATTAAATTCATTTTGATCAAACTATACATCACCTACATTCATCTGGAAGGACCTTGCAAACTTATTATTTATTCCTCTTTTTTAAAAGTAGCTTAAATACCAACTTAAAAGCCACATTCCATGCGGACTTTTAAGCTAGCTCCTGTAGAGGGCTAACTGGACCTGTGGCCCAAAACTAATGAGAGCAATAATAATAAAGCATGTATTGCTACCCTACCAATATGGAATTACTTTAAACTCCGTTTAAATGAAAAATTTGTAAGTTCACAAATTTTGGGAGTTCTTTTAAAATTTTAATGCTGGATGTTCAAGAACCAAATGAAGGGCAAATTTTCAACCCCGGGATCATCCTGATTCCAAAAATATGTCTATGTAGAGGAAATGTAGACTAATATAAAGGGTCTCATATGGATGGACAGAATTTTGCATTTATTATTATATAAATACATGGATGCATATATCACATTTGAAACAGTCCTTAACGAAATTACCATTTATTGTCATAATTATTTATAAAAAGATCAAAGAAAGATCAAGACAGAAAAACACTGAAGACAATCGAGTTTAATAAATCACACTTTATGTACACAACAACATAAAGGAAGCAGTTTGAACTAGTAACCTTCTTCACTGCCCTAACTATTAATAATAATTAGCAATGATTTGGAAGTTCATGTAGAAAGATGACGGTGGTCAGTGTTTTGTATACCTAGTTCTGTCTTCTTTTATTCTTGGCAAGACTTGAGACAATAAGGTTTATATATAATCATTTTCTTACATTATTTGCTTAAAAGGTTGCATGGCTTAGAGTTAAGAGCCTTGCTCAAGGGCCAACAGCACAGTGACTGGAGTCCAACATGTAAAGAGTGAAAGATGTTTGATATATCTCAGCCATAAGCTACTATCACATAAATAACAAACAAAACACTGAGATCTTGGCTCAGTGATTTTCATACAGAAATTAGCCTTGTCAATGTATTTAATATTCAATGGGGGTGGGTCAGAAAGTTTTTCTTTCTTTTTTGTCTTTCTTGCATTAAATAAAACCTTATTGCTCAAAAACAGGCAGTCTTGTGCCAAGGTCTTTTTCCCCCTTGTTTCCTAGACAAAAGAGCAAATCCTGTCTTATTGATAAGAAGATAAATGTAATTTCCTATAGACCTACAATATAGAAAGCTAGCCCCTGAATTTTCAGCTAAATCCTGCCTAGAAGGGGGTGGGGTGGAATACATTATTATATAAGCAAAGGAAACTAGTACATACTGCTAAATTAAGATTATCACTTTAACATTAAGAAAACATTCAGAGAGAAAACATAGTGCAAGCATTAACAAAATGGAGTGATTGACAATTACAAGTTAAAGAAAAAAACCCAAAATTGCAGAATAATTGAAATGTTTACCAAACAATAAATTTACAGCAAGCAAGTTTTACACAAGCAGTTGCAATGTGTCAGTGACCAGGTTATAAAAAAAAAAAAAAGGAGAAAAAAAAAAAAAGAAACAAAAAAACTTTTTTTTGTTAGTTAATAAATTGACTAATTAATGCTATTTAAATTTTTACTGGTCTGCAAACCACAGACAAAGGAATAGATAAAAGGGAGAAGTAGGAAATAGAAAAAAGAATAGGGGGGGAAAAAAACTAAAATTTGGGCCCCAGCTTTATGATACATCTTTAACTAAACAGAATAAAAGATTAATCTGAAAAAGACAAAAAAGACCCATATATCTAAACTGAACAATGAAAGGATAAAGGTATGGTAATAGCTACAGGTGAAAAATTAACTAATTACTCTTGAAATAAAGAAATGGAACATAAATATTAAAAAAAAAAATATAAACTATTCCATAGTGAAGGGTGTCCTCCTCCCCTTATTCCTTATGCAGTGTTTGCAGAAGATATTTAAAAAATACACAAAGGGCAAGAAGCAATTATGCATGATCAATGAACGGTGTAACAGCAGTGAAAGCTGTGCTCAAGAACTGGTCCCCCAATCATATTACCAGCATAGGGGAGTGTGTAGGGATTATAGGGATCATGGGATTAGTCTCTGCAAGAAGAACAATGTCAAGACGGTCCTCATTGAGTGGGGTGGGGTCGGGAAGGGTAGCGGAAGAGTTCAATTTCTTTTTATATATATTTCTGTTTAGTTTGTTTACACTGTTTTAATCTAATACTGGTATTCAGCCCCCGTTTTATTTTGTTAGTTTGTTTTCTTTTTTTCGTTTCGTTTTGTTTACTAGTGAAGAGACGAACAACTAGATTATTGTTCTGAACTCATTGAGAGCAGTGAATTAATCACTGCATTTTTGTTGCCTCGTTGCGCAATGAAAACTGACTGAATGACATTGGTTTCAATTCCTGGGAACATATCCTTCATTTGTTGAACATCAGATTCTGTGTATGCTGGAGCTTGTTGTACAGGGGCTGGAGGCAGCTGGGTCGTTTGATACACTGGAGTGCCACCAACTGCAATAGAGACAGGAAAAGTTAGTAAAACAACCAATTACCTACAAATTAATTTAAAAAACAAAAACGCTATCTCACTGTGTACCAAGAAATAAGGAAGAGGGTGTGTGTGTGTGTGCATGCAAGAATGAACAGGCCTGATTATTAAAATCAAACTTCTAATCAGTACAGATGCAGATAGATACTCAGGCATCATGGCTCATGTGTACTGATGTCACTTTTTATGGTTTTCTTACACTTAATCACATAACATGTGCAATAATATCTATAATTTACAGGATGCACTGAAACAGCTGTAAAGATTCATATCTTGTAATATTATGTTACCTAAGGTAGTGAGCAGGCAGAATTATTAGCACACCAGGTAAAATGCTTAGCAGCATTTTGTCCAAATACTAGTAACAATTGACTTAACCCTGTCCCAAAATTGCTGGCCTGGTACCAAAATTTGAAACCAATTTTCTAACAACTTATGTAAATATATTTGTATACCAATAACTGTCCAAATGTATAGATAACTAGACAGATCAGAATCTTCCCTAACTGTTTTGTTTTCTGCTGAATATCCCTTTCACTTCCACTTTTCCCCAATACACCCTCTCAATAGCAGCTCCCACTATTTCCACCTCAATATACCACTGACCTCCCCCTAGGCACAGTGCATCTCTTGCACACTGTCTACTATCCACATCACCTGTACTGCCTCCTATTGCCTCCACCTGCATTTACCTCTACCTCCATCTCTATCCATCTGCTGTCCTCCATTTACACTCTTGAGAACTTACCTGCCCCTTTACCCTGTCCAATCCCTGGACCACTTATGTTCACCTTCCTGTAACTTGAGAGTATGCCCTGACACCTCTTCACCATCTCTCCTTTTCAAGCTGGGGTAGTCACTACAAGACATCTATTTGTGTCCCTCTATCATATGTTAACATCTCCTCAGCTGAGGGGTCTTGTCTTACAAGTTACTTGCTAACCTCACAAGTGATAGAGTCATGTAAAAAGCACCCACTAAGTGGTTGATGATAGGAAGAGTATCCAGTGATAGAAACCATGCTACAGTAGACAATAGTCCTTGATGTAGCCCTCTGACTTGTCAGATCCTGCCAAATCGTCTAACCCATGCCAGCATGAAAAACAGGTGTTGAACAATAGGAGAGACAGATGACTGTAAATACTAACTTCTCTGATGGAAAATGTACGATCCAATATAGGCTGCAGGTTAGTGCCTTCAGAATAAGAGGAAGACAGAATGAGAGACAAAGAAGGTGAGGAAAATGAAACATTCATATCCTTCTGCTAAATATTTGTTCAGGGCTATTCTAGATGATGTATACAATAAGAAAGAAAAGAACAGAAACCAATAACACTTATCAAATTGGTAGTTTTTACAATAGTACACAGGATCTGTGGCTGGAGCAAGGTGCAAGCCACAAGGTGTTACAGTAGTGAAATAGTACCTTTAGAGAGAACACTAACAGTTAAAAGATAAGCATGGAAGAACTGGAAGGGAACATCAAAGAACACCGTCATGTAGCTGAGAGGGAAGCTAGCTGGTTCACAGAGAGCAGAAATTTTGTTAGTGTTCTGCAATAAGAGGATCAGAAGTTCTGGATTATAAAGCAAGAGTCTTGTGGGTGAATCAAAATGTCAATGGGGTAAAGTGTGCGCAGGAATGACAGTGGTGTACTTACCTTCATTGGCAATAAGAGGAGACAAGACAGAGAAATATGTGCGAGAGGAAGAGGAGTTACACCAAATATACACAATAGAGTAACCAATTATTCAAGTGGACAGTTAAATATGGATATAGTTGAAATGGCCATTAAACATCTAAAGTTGGGGAAAGTGACAGATGAATCAAGTATAGTTGCTATGATGCTGAAAATATCTGAAGTTAAGGGGTTAGGCTAGCCATTCACATAATCAATCAAGTAATGCCCAGACTGGTGGGGCAGTATAATTGTGGACTGCTATAAGGGTGTTAACAAATTTACTCCTACAGTAACAACAATAATTCATTCTATTATATTAAAATATACAAGTTCATTCAATAAAAACTCCACCCTTTTCCCTCAGTCAAAACTAATTTTATCATAAACAAATGCCCAAAACCTAGAAGTTAGGTAACAAGGTTGTCAAAGACAACAGATATAAAGTCAGACTGTTAAAACTGTCAGTTTGTTCCCCATCCCATCCCCTCCACCATTATGTCTGTCATTTTCTTTGTTGTCTATTTCAGTACAAGGTATAATGTCAAAATATTGTGACATGTTCTCCGGCTGCAAAACCGGAGTATTGCCACCTGTAACACAGAGGAGAGGAAGATAAACAAATACAGGAGCCTGACCAGCCGTTATCAATCAGTGTCAAGACCTCAGATGTTCTTGGACACCCGCATTGCTGATTTCCTCTGCAAATTCAGAGTAACTGTGGCCTGTGAAGTGGGGTGGCTGCTGCAGCGAGTGTCACAAACCATTCTTTGCGGCAATGCCTTTGCCATCATGTCTGCGAAGCACAGCTAAACATGTCATTTGTTCTGGGGTGTACAACCCATTACTCCCTCACCCCACCATCTTCTGTTGCTTAATTCCCCTCTTCTTTTTCTTTGTTTCCTTGGTGAGGTACTTATTCTTTAATACTTTTACACATTTCAGTCATCTGACTGCGGTCATGCTGGAGCACCACCTTTAAGGGTTTTTTAGTTGAAGAAATCGACCCCAGGACTTATTCTCTGCAAGCCTAGTACTTATTCTATCATTCTTTTTAGCCAAACCACTAAGTTACAGGAACATAAACACACCACCATTGATTGTCAAGCAAAAGTGGGGGACAAACACATATACATGTGTATATATATATATATATATATATATATATATTTGTATTTATAGATCTATACCAAAATTTGGTAAAAATATTGTATTTGTTATCAACGTAGCAAAATTCTCACATGTAAGTTTTTGTATGTATATCAATTTAAATAAAAGTCTTTACAATGGATCATCTTTTAGCTCTTATTTAAATTGATATATATATATATATATATATATATATATATATATATATATATATATATATATATATATATATATATATATATATGTATATATACGAGTTGTGGAATGGAGTAGGAAAGATCTAAGCTACATATGTTTCATAGCAAGTGGAACCTCAGAAGTAGTAAAATCCAAGTGAGGTGTATACCACTGGCTACTCTTCAGGCCAAGGAAAGTTTGATCAGATTAAAGGTTACATTGTCACGAGGGAAAGAAAATGGAGAAAAAGTGGATGTATGAATAATTTATTTGTATGATATAAAAATGCTGAAAAGTTTTTTAAAAACAAGCAATACGAATAAATTAATTATAAGTTGTAAAGCTAAAAAAAATGCGAAAAAACCTACATACATGTTTCAGTACTATCTCCTAGCTGAAAAGGAATTCTAAGCATGTAACATTGTTTAATGCTTAGAATTCTTTTTCAACTAGGAGATAATCCTGAAACAATATATGTAGATTTTTTCGCATTTTTTTTTAGCTTTGCAACTTATAATTAATTTATTTGCATTGTTATGTTTTTTGAAAAATCTTTTCAACATTTTTATATCATACAAATAAATTATTCATACACCCACTGTTTCTCCATTTCCTTTCCTTCATCATCGTTTAACGTCCGCTTTCCATGCTAGCATGGGTTGGACGATTTGACTGAGGACTGGTGAAACCAGATGGCTACACCAGGCTCCAATCTGATTTGGCAGAGTTTCTACAGCTGGATGCCCTTCCTAACACCAGGTGGTACTGGCATTACTACAATAACATATAACAGTGACTTTTATATTATATGATAGTGATTAACTAGTGGAATCTTTGGGATTATATAATCCCTAATGTGGATCTAACTTCCTCAAATTGACTCTCTCTCTCTCGTTCGTGTATGTATATATATATATATATATATATATATATATATATATATATACACACACACACAACAGTCTTCTTTCGGTTTCCATCTACCAAACCACTCACAAGGCTTTGGTCGGCCCAAGGCTATAGTAGAAGAGACTTGCCCAAGGTGCCACACAGTGGGACTGAACCCAGAACCATGTGATTAAGAAGGAAGCTTCTTACCACACAACCACCAGACCACTTCTGCTGGTTCTACAATACGAAATTTTGTTTTCAGGAGTTGACAAAATACAAAGTTGACCATAATAAAATTTGAACTGGGAATATAAGGATCAGGCCAAATACCACAAGGCATTTTGTCTGATGCCCTAATCATTCTACCAATCAATTATCCTTCACACCAGCTTAATAACTGCTTCAGATTTTGACATAAGATCAGTAATTTTAGAGGAAGGAGTTTAGTTAATTATACCGATACCAGTATTCCAGTGGTTCTTATTTTATCAACCCTGGGAAAATGAAAGGTAAATGTTAACCTTGGCAATATTTGAACTCAGCATAAAGAGTCAGAAGAAATGCCATGAAGTGGTTTGCTCCATAAGCTAATGATTCTGCCAGCACACTGCCTTAATAATCCTTTTTACTATAGGCACAAGGCCTGAAATTTGGGGGAGGGGACTAGTCGACTACATCAACCCCAGTGTTCCACTGGTACTTATTTCATCAACCCCAAAAGGAAGAAAAGCAAAGTTGATCTTGGCAGGATTTGAACTCGGAACATACTGCTAAACATTGTGCCCGGTGTGCTAATGATTCTGCCAGCTCACCATCTTACACTACCTCAATAATAATAATAATGCAATAGCTTTGAAATATTTGTTTTAAATCCTTCAAAATTGTTGGGTTTTTTTCCAAAATTAATTGAAGCATATCATATATTTCATTTGAGATATGACCTGGGAAAGGGTTAAATGTATTTACGCTTTTTCTGCCATCATCACAGGAATTCTCTCCAGAGCATCATCTCAGTCTATACATCACATGTACTACCCATCACCATACATATAAATTTTTTACCTCAAACCATATTCTACTATGGGTAGATCTCACTCTAGAAAGTTCTATATAAGAAGCTTCTAATATCTTTTATCTTTCACTTGTTTCAGTCATTAGACTGTGGTCATGCTGGGGCACCACCTTGAATTTATTTTAGTTGAATGAATCAATCCCAGTACTTATTTCCTTTTAAGCCTGGTACTGGGATTGATTCATTCTCTATTGGTCTTTTTGGTTGAACTGCTAAGTCACAGGGACATAAACACACCAACACTAGTTGTCAAGCAGTGGTGGAAGACAAACACAGATACAAAGACACTCTCTTTGTCTCATATATATATATATATATATATATATATATATATATATATATATATATATATATATATATATATATATATATATGTATATATATCATCATCATTGTTTAACATCTGCCTTCCATACTGGTATGTGTTGGACGGTTTGACAGGAGCTGGCCAGGTAGAAGTCACCAAGTAACTTACAAGACAAGGAACTTTTGAGAGGTGGTGGTGGTGGGGCATTGGCGGAGGTGGTCTTGTGTCAGGTGATGAAAGGTTATAGTGAGACAGAAACAAGTGTCTTGCTAGAGAGGAGGTACGTAGTTGCCTAATGGTTATAATAGAAGACGCTTCCCAAGATGCCATGTAGTGGGACTGAACTCGGAACTATGTAGTTGGGGAGCAAGTTTCTTACCACACAGCCACACCTGCATCTATCTGTTTATTTTTGAGTTACAATTACTACAGATTCTAGTACAAAGCTCTCTAAAAAAACTCAAAAGTTTCTCTGCTATAATATACAGAGTAATATGTGGTTGTTTAATAGCATGTAATACTGTAATTAATTTTCTAGTGAAATAACAGATCATTATTTAATTAGTGCCAAGAGGGAAAAACTGATACCCAAAACAGGACTAACTTCTTAAGCTCCAATATCTAAAGTGCAACTTATGTCCTTAATTGTAGAACATGAATGAATACATCAGCCTATAAAGGGGTATGTCATTATCTCCTAACTAAAACTGATAGGGTAAAACTACATTTGAAATTAGTACCTGGAATATAATTAAATTTCACGTTTTTTTCATTTTTTTTCTGCCAGTGTTATCTCCCTACAAATTCAAAGTAGTGTTGTGATGGTGAGAATTTAGATGTTTAATCAACTGAATTACCTACCATTGTAAGTAAGATCTGGCATGATACAGTACAGGAAAAGGCTGTACCATTTTAATTACAGCTACAATACTCCCAATCGGTTTCTGCACAGTTTCTAACAGTGGATGTATCAACCCAAGGCTATAGAAAATGACAATTTGCCTAAGATATCATGCCTCCCAAACCATCTGCTTCTAGTATGGCTAGATTTACTTATCCATCTGGCTAGTTTATGTCATGATCCAAGGTGGAGCACACAACATATACACTCAAACTGCTAAAAAATAACAGCTAAATCTCTCTCAAATAACATCTCCTGTCTTACAAACAAGGAAGAACACAGTTGTATAATGTAGACCTATACCTGACGGAAAACCAAAATGTTGAGCAGGATAAGGAATTTGATAGTAGGTCTGCTCGATCGGAGACACTGACCTAGGTTTTAAACAACAAAAACTAGTCAATCTTTTCTTGAGAGAGGTGGTGCCATGACTACGACCTTGTATAAATTGTTTCCTGCCTGGAACACGAAATAAAAACAGAAGCAAACTGAGGGTTAGTCCAGAAACATATTTGTTACAACACACTCACACAATCACAGAACTGAAGTGAGTGTACATGGTCAGTGAAGCAGATATGACACTGTATTTAAAATAATAATGAGCTTATTTTACACAGTGCTCAACTGCACTACAACTTACTGCAAAAGGGTGGAAAAGGGGACAGAAAACAGCCATAGGATAAAGAAAGATAGCAGAAAAGGAGTTAGAAGTAATTCCATTCACTGCACCCAGTGTAAGCTACGGACATATAAGAGGCATAATAGAATCACAGGTAGATTAACAGATAAAGTCGTCTTTGTATGTGACAGATGTGCAGGAACAATAAGCACTAAGGACACACATGAGCTAGACTCTTTCAAATACCCAGGAGGCTCTCTTGAGGTCGTGGATAGTTTCTGTTACTTAGGTGACCAAATTAGCTCCCGTGTGTCTAACTTTACCTGCCACTTGGGCTCCCGAGCAAAAAAATAAACAGTTGCATATACAGCTCAAGAGTAATAATCAGAATTGGCTGCATCTTCTTTTTCTATGTGTCTTGTTCATTTCTGCTTAATCAGGAATCCAGCAGAGATGAGACTTCAGTTATTCCTGCTATAGTGGGAACATGGTATTGAAGGGTTAACAGAAAGAAGGGCAGTGGTATGGTAACAAAAGATATGGTACAAATATATGATAACAAAAGGGTTTTATAGTCATGTGCTACACATGTTGGTTTGTTAGTCTTTCATCCTTGCTCATAGTTAGGCAACTACCAACCAATCACATATTTTGAAATTAATATGGGTGAAGACTTATGACATCCTATAAAGATGAACAATATAGGATGGTTAGAGTTGGAATACTTCCTGTCATAAATAGGCCTGCTCAATCAAAGGCAACTGTGGGCTAAATAATAATAATAAAGAGAACATTAAATTGAGAAATTTGGTTTCTCTAATGCCAAAGAGAATCTCTTCTGGTATCTAGAATTGAAGATAAGTAGAAAAAGAGGGACTCTATAAATCTTTGCTCATATCATTAATATCAGTGCAAAGGTGTAAACTCGGTTAATGAAATTTGAATAAGTCACACATAAGACACAGAACAAACATTTTGATCCCCGTAGTACTTATTTACAATATGAAGGATATTTAGTTTGTGAAACAGACAGAAAGTAAAACAGAGTGAGAGTGAAGATACCTTGAAAAATAAGGGAGAGTAGAGTAAGAATGAATATGACAATGGAGAAAGGTAGCAATGGAGAGAAAGTGAGAAAGAAAGAGAGAAAATGGAAGAGTGCAAAGGGGAAAAGCAGGAGTTAGTGATGGAAAGTTAATGTAAGGGAAAGAGGCAAAGGGGAGGATGAGAGGAAAGGAGAAAGAAGCAGAAGCTAGATGGAGAGAGATAAAGGAAGAACTAAACTTGAAAAACTACTGCTAGAGTACTAGGGCTAAAATTGTAGAAGAATTGTGTAGGTTAGTGTGTAGAGAGACAAAAATGTAGAGAGATGGAATGCTAAAATAGAAGAACAGTTCAAGAGTAACAATTGCAGGCAATGAATAGACTCTACTACTACTGCTTCTGTACTTACCTACAGGCTGCATGGGAGCGTAAAACATTCCAGGGCTGACAACTTGTGGGATTACCATAGTTTGTTGGGGACAAATAAAGCTTCCCATTGTAAGGTTTTGGACAGGCTGTGAATGGAAGAAGAAATTAGAAGAGATTTATCAATGGTGTTCACACATAGTCACTGTCTGTGTCAAGGAGGAGGAAGTGTATAATTCTTTATATTCTTTCATAGGAGTTGATGCTACTGCAGGGCAGCAGATACAACAACTCAGTGGAACAACATATCAATTGAATTTATTCTACCATCTTTCATCATTTATATTTCGATCTAAACACACACATATACATACAAACATACATACAAACCTATATATATCTTCAGTGGATCACATATAAGTAACAGAAGCACATTCTAAAGGATAGAGCAGTAATGTATTTACATGCAATTAAATATATATCCAGTCATAGAGTGACCAATCATCTCACATCCCCAAAGCGATTAGTTTTATAGACAATTTGCCAGACTCTAATGCAGTCTCTCTGGAGGCTTTTCCTATACTTTTCCAGGTTTATAATCTTAAGAATATTACTTTCCATGCTTGCATTTCTCCATGTAATCCATGATTTTTCCAGACATTGCTGTTATAAGATAATTAATAATGCATCAATTAATAATTTAGGATTTTACCTTATAAAATACTGGGTAGGGGGATACATTGGCTGCTATTTTTAGCATGTCAAACGACAAGGTAGAGGCTCTTTCATTGGTTTGATTGCGTGATGAGATTTTTTTACACATATATCCATATATATATATATATATATAAAAGGCAAGATGTGTGTGTGTGTACGAGAATGTAATTTATGCACGTCCACAAATTAGCACACATATTGCTCCAATTTTAGGAGGACATTTGTCATGAACCTACTTGCATTTTCATCAACTTTTTCTCTCAGAGGCACCCGCGTATAGCTGTAAAAATCAATTTTCAAACATAACTTTTAACAATTTTCAAGTCGGAGAAATCAACCATTGTTTACAACAGGAGTTATGTCCCCTTCTAGTGATGAGCAAGTTTTAAGACAGTTGTTTTTTTTTTCCATCGAGGAAAAAAGTGTTTTGTAGATATATGGGCAACACACACACACACACACACACATACATACGAACATGTATGCGTACAAAAAGTATGCAATTGGTGTACATACGTGCGTGTGTGTTGCCCATATATATATATATATATATATATATATATATATATATACTTAAGACTTAATTGTGATCTTAATTGTGATCCGCTTCTGACACAGAGAATCGGGAGCCCTTTTGAGCATTCTATTTTCCTTGTTGGAAGGGATCCCAACCCATGAGCAAAGAGGGGTTAGATGATGGCAGTAGTGTTTTCAAAGGGCTGGCATGTGTAACCTGATCACCTCTGCCGATCAAACTCCCAACCTATGCGCTCCTATCACGACACTGATTCTGCTCAAATTTGATGTCGATGTTACTTAGTTTGGTTTGAAATAAAGAACTTGATTAGTTTAATAATCCCAACTTAATCCAGGGCAAAGCCGAGCTATACTGCTAGTGTATAATATGCAAATATATCATCAGCAGAAGCTAGAGAGTAAGTCAAAACATGAGAGTTTCGTGTATTGGCACTTATCAAACATGAATTTGTCCATTGTCACTCTGTAACTTGTGACGAAATAACTTCTAAAATACAAAATTTTGTCAAAAACGTTAAGAGTAAACCCTGTTGTATGTGACACATTGTACCAGTATCGGAAGTTTGAAAGTGTTTAGTTAAAAAAAATTAATTAAATAATCTGTACATCAAATTGAATAGATCCGAAATGGATAAAAAGCAAAGTCAACCTCAGCGGAATTTGAACTCAAAACATAAACACAGGCGAAATACCGCTAAGCATTTCACCCGGCACGCTAACGTTTCTGCCAGCTTGCTGCCTTAGAACATAAACATTCATTTTAGCAATAAATTCTTTATTCTTATTGCTAAGCTTTACTCCCTTACACAAAATTTCATGGTATTTCATCCCATAACTTTTCTTCTACTAATTTTTGTTCAATGCGACTAACGACTCTGAATTCCTCATACATTTTTCTATCATTTAAGCCAAAAGTATACTTTTATTTTAAAATTAAAAAGTTTATGTTAATTGAAGGTGAATAGGTGCCTTACTGTCCCCCTTCTTGAGGTCACGGATATTTTGATGTCACTTTTTTTCTACTGAACTAAATCTCAAACTATTTATGTCAAAGTGTAGCTGAGGAGGTGTCCTCTTTAAAACTGTTAACAGTTTGCAATTTAGTTGAGAACTGAATTAGTGGTGAAGCTTGGAAGCTGTTGCGATTGACGAAATGGTGGACTTAAGAATATATTCAACCATTGCCATAGTCAAATGATTACATAACATAGAGTGAAATTAAATGAGAAACAGAAAATATGTAAACAGTTGCCGAGCTTGGCGGAGGTAAAGATCATGGACTGCACCCCCTTTGAGATTTTTTTCTTTTCTTTTTTACAGGAACACACTGTATCGAGGGTGGAGATTCCGAATCTGCAAAAAAAATCTGCATTTCAAAATTTAAATCACCCACCTAAATTTCTTAAATTTTCACTATTTTTTAAAGATTTTTTTTTGGCGAAATACACAGAAAAATACGGAGATAATGATTCTGATAAAAAAAAAAAAATTCTGTAAAATTTCAATTTTTCAAAAACAAACAAAAAAAAACAACCCCTGTCCCCCTCCGTCTTATGACAAGAAGTGAAATTAAAGTGTTTTCTTTGCTAATGTTTCATGACGAACATGTGGTTAAGGGCCTTTTGGAATTAAGAGAAGTATGTAAAAATTAAATTTTTTGAACACACACACACACAACAAAATGACATAAAAATTTTTTTTTTCTCTTTTGGTAATTCGTATTCAGAAAGTTGATCCCTGGTTTGGCTGTTGTTTCTAGCTTGTTGGGGCGGGTTTAAATTTTGAAATTTTTTTCTTCTTTGGTAACTCGTATTAAAATTTTTGAAAACGCGCTTCTAACATGTCAGGTTTTCAGTGTAGATACTTTTTGCATCTGCTATTCTATAATTCTATGCATGCGTGAAACATTGGTAGAGAAAACATTTTAATTTCACTTCTTGTCATAGGGCGGACGGGAAGGGGTGTTTATTTATTTTATTTTTTTCTGAAAACTTGAAATTTTACAATTTTTTTTTTTCAGAATCATAATCTCCGTATTTTTCTAAGTATTTTGCCTAGAAAGCTTTTTTTCTTTAAAGTGAAAATTTAAGAAATTTAGGTGGGGATTTAAATTTTGAAATGCAGATTTTTTTTTTTTTTTGCAGATTCGGAATCTCCGCCCTCGATACAGTGTGTTCCTGTAAAAATGAAAGCAAAAAAAAAAATTCCCATGATCTTTACCTCCGCCCCGAGTTTTTCGATTTACAAACAGACAACAAAATAATACAAACTAGACGGAAGTTCGTTGACAATGACTAAGAGTCATCGATAAAATGAAACTCGCAATTTTATGTTAATATAGTAGTTCAGTTCGGTGAAAAAGTCTACCGAGGTCAACTCTGCCTTTCATTCTTTCGGTATCAATAAAACAAGTACCAGTTCGACCACACAACCTTCCCTCACAACATGGATAAAGAGGGTGAATTGACATCTCAAACCGACACTCTTCCCAAGGCCGTGTGCCTACTGTAGAAAAGTAGTAAAGTGGGTCGATCAACAAAGATTATCAGCGGGCGCAGGCACACCATTTGACTCATAAATCAACTTTCCTGTCGAAGTACCAATAAAAAAATAAACAATCACAAACTGTTTCCGTTTATGAATTAAAAAATAAATTAAAAGAAATCAAACTCATTTAGCAAAAAAAAAAAAAATCCCATTTAAATTTCCTTTTCTTGCATCAGATACTTTCCACTTTGATTTTATCCTAGATGATATCACTTACACTTCCTTGTTATCCGTCATTCTATGTTTATATATCAAAGGATTAGGTCGTCTTTCGTTTTGATTTGCAGAAGTCATTTGGATCAACTGGTTGTTGTTAGCCGATGATTATTTACTATCATTGTTTTGTTTTTTGGGGCTGTGGAAACGACACCAAGAGGACCTTTCAACAAGTTTCCAAAACGAGTAGGAAATCATAATGTTCATGAGTGAATTCCGCTAAAGGAACCCAGGGACCAGGTGCTGGTGTTAAACAGAGTGCCAGATTAAGTCGACCGCACCCAAAATAGGAAAGGCCCTTTCGACAGGCTTCCACACAGTTTCCGTCTACCAAATTTCACACACGAAGTGATGGTCGACTCAAACATTGCCCAACACTGGGATCGAATTCCAAACCTAGTTGCACAAGTGAACGCGTTAATGCCTGCCACCTTGACTGTAAATGCGTGCGTGAGCGAGAAAGGGAAGGGATAAAGACATTTTTTTAGTTTTTATTTCTTTTTTGGTCAGGGGAAAAAGCAGTGCCCATGACATGTTGCCAGGCCTGGGGCAGGAGGGAGGAAGGCAGGTAAAAGGTTACCTTCAAACCAAAGATCTGATCCAAATGTTTGCTAAAGGTAGCCAAGGTGAGGTGTTAAACAGGGAGGCCACGACGGGAACCAAGAAGGCAAAGAGCCGGAACAAATACCACGAACTTGTCGGATAAGTTCAAAGCCATAAAAAAAAAGAGTCTGTTAAACATGCAAGAAACTCAGCAGTTAACGATGTTATTTGACGATTAAAGAAATCTACCACCACCCACCACCCTCTTCTCTTCTACTTTATCGCCATGTTGACAAACTAATAACAAACGAAAAACAATACCTGATTTGGGACATAGTGGTAGACCCCTGGTGGGGTAATCACCTGGCCGTTACTGGTTTGGACTGTATATACTGAAGTAGTGTTCGGATAGGATATGTAGGTCCTCATGATTAAACTATCCGGAGCTGGTCAATTGGGTCAATAACGACGATGACACGAGAGAAAATGAAGTCAGACTAAGATTAAATAAAAAATAACAAACGCAACAAACCTACAGAAAAGGAGTGTTACTAAGTGGAGAGGGGGGGAGATATATATAAATAGAGAGAGAGAAATAAAGAGGATGAAAGGGAGAGGAGAGAATATATCAAGTGACTGACAAAAATAAACAGGATTTAGTCAGGTGGACATAGGTGGTGGTGGCAGTAGAGAACTGATAGGACACGTACACACAGCCATGCCAGAGACGAGTGACGATATAAACGAGCAAGAAAACTATTGTATAACTTGACAACTGTTTGTCAGCTTAAACTGACGGACTGCCCCCTCACCCATCTCCACAAATCACTCAAGTGTATCCCCTACTCCCTAATTTATTAAATATTTATTTGCTGCTCAGGTACATTTAGTCCTTCCGTAACAGATGTGAAACTTCTCAAAGCAGACAAACAGGAAGTGAGTGTGTGTGTGCGCCATCGGTAAATCATTAATCCGAAAAAGAAGCAGACTCTAAGTTACAGAGCAGTATAGTCTCTCTCTCTCTCTCTCTCTCTCTCTCTCTCTCTCTCTATATATATATATATATATATATATATATATATATATATATATATTAAAAAATAGGGTGAAAATTCATATATTAATTAATATCGATTAATTACCAGGTCTTAATAGACACAAGATGTGATCTATTTCTAGCACATTGAATGTCCACGTTAGTGGTCAACGTTATATATATATATATATATATATATACATACATACACACACACACAGTGAGTGGACAAATGAAACATTTAATATGAGTTACATGTATGATTTAAAAGAATTTGATTCGGTTTCGTGCAACTTCAAGTTTTCTATGCTGGTATGGGTTGGATAGGTTAACAGGAGCTACGTCAGGCTCTTTAGTCTGTTTTGGTATGATTTCTACAGTTGGATGCTCTTCTTTAAAACCAACCACTAAACAGTGTACTGGGTGCTTTTTATGTGGCATCATCACCAGCACTTTTCACATGCCACTAATATTAACAGGGTCACCAAGCACCTTGTAATACACAAACCCCTAAACTTGGAGAGAGAGCAGAAAGTATTAAGTGGGTGTGGTTTTGTGCCAGTTGAGGGATTAAATATATAGAGAGACAGATTCTGGTGTCTTATTGAAGAGTAAATACAAGCATACCCCTGTTGGAAAACAAAGGAGAGTGCATGATGATGGCAAAGATGTATCAGGACATGCCACTAAGGAACATTGGGGGTAGTGAGAATAGGTGAGGTGATATAGAGGCTTGGATTGGGTGAGTGGGCAGAATGAGGTCACTGCAGTAAATGATGCTGAGAAATATAGAAGCTTGGGTGAGGGTCACAGTAGATATGTGAGGGCACTGACGATGACAAATGTTTTAAGATGGAAAACAACACAAGGAGAGGAGAGAAGGTACAAAAAGGAGGTGATTGGTGGAAACAGTAGGTAGGGGAAGACAGTAGGAAATGCAAGTGGTTTGAGGTGGGAGGAAGGTAACTGAAAAAGCCAGGGGAGAGGGATAGTATGTGCCTATTCTGCTCTCAGGTGAAAAAGGAAGTGATGGGTATAGGGGATGAGATGCAGGAGGAGAAGATTGACGAGGCTGAGAGGAAGTGGGGCAGAGCAACTGGTGAACAAGCATTACCAAGGCAGTTTTAGGATATCAATTCTGCTATGGTGGATGGGTCTTCTTGAGTACAGCAAAGTGCTAGATATCTCAGTCTTTTGCCATCTCCTTTGTAAGGTTCAGTATCTTGAGATTGGCCTGCAATACTTCGTCCCATGTCTTCCTGGGTCTCCTTCTTCCACACGTTCCATCCACTTCAAGTTTCTGGTACTTCTTTATGCAACTGTCTAACACATGACCAAACCAGTGCACTCTTTTCCCTTGTATACTGCATCTAATTCCTCACATAACTTTTCACTCTATACACTAACACTCCATTGCACATGTATACTAACGCTGCACATCCAGTAGACCATACTAGCTTCATTCCTCTCTAGTCTTTGCATGTCTTCTGCATTCAAGGCCCACATCTCACTATCATGTAGCATTACTGTTTGTACACATGCATCATACAATCTTCCTTTTAGTCAAAGGGAGACCTTTGGTCACCAACAGAAGTAAAAGTTCTCTCAACTTTCACTATCCTAGTCTTATTCTAGCAATTACACTTTCGGTACATCCTCCTCCACTGCTAATTAGGTTATCTGTATATTTTAAAGCTATTTTAAATGAGCTATTTATATTTCTACAAGATAAACGATCTGCTGACATAGTAAGACAAGTTAAACTACTTGTAGATATTCATATATATATATACATTACAATATCCAATATACTTACATTAATTGACAAATTCCCTTGGAGGTAAAGAGTGCACAGTTTAAAAAACAAATAAAATATATACAATAAAAAATTAAGTAATAGGTAATAGAAATGATTTTAAAATCTTCAGCGGGATTGACAGGTATTCTGTAGTGTAAGCAGCAACACTGATTCCTGGCAAGTGATAGGTTCAAGGTTTGGATCATGTCAATGAGCCAGTCTCATGTTACTCTCCCAAATTCATTATGATGTTTAATACTATAAAATAATGTTACACAGTGTCTATCTGTTAGTTTAATCTTCAATATATACAAAATTATTTCATTTGTTTTTACAGGTTTTTCCATGATAGCTTGAGTAGGACTTATGCAGTATCGGATTTTTTAGTTTGGTGCTTAGCTTTAGTTTATCATTGTTTCACTCAGAAATCCAATCACATTCAAATAACTGAGTATCACTCCACTCATTAAAAACAGTTCTTATGAAGGTTTAGTTAGAGGAAGAACACGAATGCTTGATTTAATAAGCCCTCCACAAGGTGCATTGAAGTCAAAAGTCATCTTGTCACTGCAGCAGTTTAGAAAACTATGTTTCTTTCACTTCCCTAATTAGTTTGTATCTGTATTCTGTCATCAACACTGACAAAGAACAGACATGCCGAAATTGCAACATCTTCAGAAACCATCATCAGAGAAAGAGAGAACATCTATCAAATATTCAAACATGTTTGAAGGAAAATCCTCGGAGGAAAGAAATCAATCAAAATAAATAAATATATATATAAAGCTTCCTAAATTCATGCTACGTTATATTCTAATCACCCAGAATTCATTGATCTTTTAAAAATTACGATTTATGCATTGTTGTCTCTCAAATATTTAAAATCTACAATTAAGAGCCCTATCTACTCGCTGGCGGTAACCCGCCCTCCCACCCCCTCCACCGGAAGTTCATTCCTGTCATCCCACCCCCTCCACCGGAAGTTCATTCCTCTGTCATCCCACCCCCTCCACCGGAAGTTCATTCCTCTGTCATCCCACCCCCTCCACCGGAAGTTCATTCCTCTGTCATCCCACCCCCTCCACCGGAAGTTCATTCCTCTGTCATCCCACCCCCTCCACCGGAAGTTCATTCCTCTGTCATCCCACCCCCTCCACCGGAAGTTCATTTCTCTGTCATCCCACCCCCTCCACCGGAAGTTCATTTCTCTGTCATCCCACCCCATCCACCGGAAGTTCATTCCTCTGTCATCCCGCCCCCTCCACCGGAAGTTCATTCCTCTGTCATCCTGTCAACCTCGGCTGTCTCCCGGAACCCATCTAGTGGCCTTGGCCATCCTCTCCCCTACCTTTGGGTAGCGCATTAAGGTTGAGAAATGTTTGCAGGTTGTAGGTACTGTTTTGCTTATGAATTCTTCCAATTGCAAGTTTTCTTTTCAGGTACACGACACTGCTTTTCCCCTTCCCAGGCTACAGGCCCACACCCCCAACACCCATACTGTTAGGATTGGCACTCTCAACGTCGGCACGCTGAAAGGTAGATCTGGTGAAATTGTTGAGATGCTTGAACGGAGATGCGTAGATATGTGCTGCATCCAGGAAGTAAGATGGAGAGGAGGTTCTGCAAGGTTCCTCACAGGCAAAGAACACAGGTACAAGATTTTCTGGGCAGGGAACACTGACGGGGTCGGGGGCGTAGGAATACTTCTAGCGGAGAAATGGGTGGATAAGGTAATCGAGGTCGTTAGAGTAAGTGACAGAGTACTTAAGATCAGACTAGTGCTTCATCATAGATTAGCTACTGTCATCTCAGCCTATGCACCTCAACCTGGGCTACCAGATGGTCTGAAAGACCAATTCTATGACACCCTCTTGCAAACTACCTCGTCGACGAGTGACAGGGACCTTCTCTTTGTGGCTGGAGACTTCAACGGTCATGTCGGACGTCGTGCTGGGGGCTTCCATGGCATACATGGAGGCTATGGCTTCGGTTCCCGCAACGAGGAGGGAACCAGACTGCTGGAGTTCTGTGATGCAACCAATCTTATGGTCTGCAATACCAACTTCAGGAAACCTGCCAGTCACCTAGTCACCTACCGCTCCGGCAGACACTCTAGCCAAATCGACTACATCCTCGCCAGAAATAGGGAAAGAGGGCGGCTTATAAATGCCAAAACCTACCCTGGCGAAGAATGTACCCCACAACATAGATTAGTAGTTAGCGACTTTGGGATCAAGGCAAAATGGGTGCCCAGAATTAGACAGGCTTGGAGAAGAAGGGTGTGGAAGCTTAAAGACCCTGCAAACGGACAGAGACTTAGAGACAAGTTACTTGAAGCATTTAACGAAATAGAAGGGGATATAGCATCATACAACGTGGAAGACAATTGGAGATTTCTGCGGGACAACCTGTTGAAAGCCACCGACCAGATTTGTGGGTGGTGTAAGGTCCCCTCCCAACCCAGAGTAACGTGGTGGTGGAACAAGGAGGTAGACAGGGCTATTAGACAAAAGAAACAGGCTTGGAAGGACTGGAAGAACGGTGGTAGCAGGGAATTGTACCAATGTGCCAGAAGGGAGGCTAGGCGACAGGTTTATTTAGCCAGAGGGGAAGCAGATAAGGAAAGATTTGCCAATGTTCTGCGCCGTGAGGACCAAAGACTCGAGGTATTTCGTGTTGCAAGACAGTGTAGGAGAGAGAATAGTGATGTTGTAGGAGAGAAATGTGTTCGCATGGATGATGGTACGCTTGCATTAAATGAGGATGCAAAGAAAGAGGTCTGGAGATGCCACTACGATAGATTGCTTAATAAAGAGAATGAATGGGAGAAAGAGAGCCTGCCTTATGTCGACCCAATAGAGGGACCAGCTATCCGAGTTGATAGTACCAGGGTAGATAAAGCAATTAAGAGTATGAAGACCGGGAAAGCCCCCGGCCCATCAGGAATCACTGCAGAGATGCTCAAAATATCTGGCAGTGTTGGCTATAGCCTAGTCACCCGTATTACGAACCAGGTGATACACGAAGGAGTCATACCCTATGACTGGTGTAGCAGCATCATAGTCAACTGCTACAAAGGTAAAGGGGACGCTTTAGATACAAATAATTACAGAGGCATCAAGCTGTTAGATCAGGTTATGAAAGTTACAGAGAGGGTCATAGCCCAACTAATTAGGGAGCGAATCAATTTAGATGAGATGCAGTTTGGGTTCGTGCCAGGTAAAAGCACTACTGATGCCTTATTTCTAGTGAGACAGTTGCAAGAGAAATACCTAGCTAAGGATAAACCTCTGTACCTGGCTTTCGTTGACATGGAGAAAGCCTTTGACAGGGTCCCCCGATCCCTTATCTGGTGGTCAATGAGGAAACTTGGGATAGAAGAATGGTTAGTGAGAGCTGTGCGAGCCATGTACAGAGATGCTGCCAGTAAGGTGAGGGTTGGAAATGAGTACAGCAATGAATTCCGGGTAGAGGTAGGGGTCCACCAAGGTTCCGTCCTCAGCCCCTTATTATTTACCATAGTCCTCCAGGCAATCACAGAGGAGTTCAAGACAGGTTGCCCCTGGGAGCTCCTCTATGCTGATGACCTTGCCCTAATTGCGGAGTCACTATCAGAACTAGAGGAGAAGTTTCAGGTGTGGAAGCAAGGTCTAGAATTGAAGGGCCTTAGAGTCAACCTAGCTAAAACCAAAATCCTAATAAGTAGGAAGGTAGATAAAACACAAACCCCTTCAGGTAGATGGCCCTGCTCAGTATGTAGAAAAGGAGTAGGTAGTAACTCTATAAGATGTACCCGGTGCAAGCTATGGACACATAAGAGGTGCAGCAACATCAAAGGCAGGTTAACTAGCAAGTTAGTTTTTGTTTGTGGCAGATGTTCAGGTGCAATAAAGACTGCAAACAAACAGGAAACAACTTCTATCTCATTCCAGGGTGAAAAACTAGAGGTAGTCGATAGCTTCCGCTATCTGGGCGACCAAGTTAGTAGTGGGGGTGGGTGCGCTGAAAGTGTAGCTGCTAGAATAAGAATAGCCTGGGCAAAGTTTAGAGAGCTCTTACCCCTGCTGGCGACAAAGGGACTCTCACTCAGAGTAAAAGGCAGACTGTATGACGCATGCGTACGAACAACCATGCTACATGGCAGTGAAACATGGGCTGTAACTGCTGAGGACATATGTAAGCTCGCAAGGAATGAAGCCAGTATGCTCCGTTGGATGTGTAATGTCAACGTGAATACCCGTCAGAGTGTAAGTATCTTGAGAGAAAAGCTGAACATTAGAAGCATCAGTTGTGGCGTGCAAGAGAGACGATTGCGCTGGTATGGACATGTGGTGAGAATGGAGGAGGATAGCTGCGTGAAAAAGTGCCACACCCTAACAGTTGAGGGAACCCGTGGAAGAGGTAGGCCCAGGAAGACCTGGGCTGAGGTGGTGAGGCAAGACCTTCGTACATTGGGCCTCACCGAGGCGATGACTACGGACCGAGACCTTTGGAAATGGGCTGTGCGTGAGAAGACCCGGCAAGCCAAGTAAGATCGTTGCCAGTGCCCCTGGACTGGTTCTTGTGCGGGTGGCACATGAGATGCACCATTTTGAGCGTGGCCGTTGCCAGTACCGCCTGACTGGCTCCTGTAGGATTTTCGAGCGAGATCGTTGCCAGTGCCCCTGGACTGGCTTGTGCGGGTGGCACATAAAAGACACCATTTCGAGCGTGGCCGTTTTCGTGCGGGTGACACGTAAAAGCACCCACTACACTCTCTGAGTGGTTGGCGTTAGGAAGGGCATCCAGCTGTAGAAACTCTGCCAAATCAGACTGGAGCCTGGTGTTGCCATCCGGTTTCACCAGTCCTCAGTCAAATCGTCCAACCCATGCTAGCATGGAAAGCGGACGTTAAACGATGATGATGATGATGATGATATATATATATACAAACACACACATATAGAATCACACTAATAGCTGAGGAGTGAAATTTAGAATTTGTCGGTTTTCTGTGAGTTGATTTTGATAAAACTTTTCTCACCTGGTTTGCACACTATGGCAACACTATTGTTATGTTTTCATTATTCTGTGTAACATCCTCTCTTTTTTTAATTTCAGATTCTTCAGTTTTGGGATGAACCACACTAATAGCTTCTGAATGAAAATAGGCCATCTAGACAGTTTTCCTTCAGAAAATGAAGTGTAATGATGCATATTAAGCATACATTGAGTATATATTTAACAGAAAACCATAATAACATTATAACATTTATTGACATAATGAATCATTTAGCCACATGAGCAGCATTTCGACAAATAACTTCAAAAGCCCAATTTCTTAATAGTAGCATGTTGGACTGTCTCCACTGCAGCTTGGATGGTTGCCCATAAGATATCTTTTGATGTAAATTGGTGACCATCAGCATAAACATCTTGTTTAATGATGGACCAAAGATTTTCAATAGGGTTGAGATCCAGAGGTGCTGGCAGCCACACCATCAACCTTTCACTTTGTATGCTGCAAGACTCTAGGAATATTTGTGTGGTCCCAGCAGAGTGGGAGGGAGTATTGTCATGCATGAATACAAGATTCCTTAAAAGTCTGTCCGCAATGATACCAGCCCACAACATGACTCCTCCACCCTGTTGTTGATGTTGTACATTTTGGTGACACTCATCTCCAAAATAGACCCAACCATTTATCCAACCGTCAGGTTCGTCAAGGGTCACCCTGGTTTTGTCAGTGAACAGAACACAATTCATGTCTAACATCATGTACTTTTGGGCCCTCCTGTGAGGAGGCAGTTTAATGGGTTCCCGCACAGAAGCCATTGCCCTGGGGATGCAATTTCTGGTGGTTTTCAGTACATGAGGAAGTCTGGAGGTGGTGAAAATGGCTTTGCTTGTTTGTCCAGGTTTTCCACATAACTTGTGGCCAATATTCCTGAAACCCCTAGGTGTCACAACCTTGGAGGTCACACAATCAGATTGTTTCTTCCTTGGCGCTCTTGTGGCTAAATAATTCATTATGTCAATAAATGTTATAATATTATTATGATTTTCTGTTAAATATATACTCAATGTACACTTAATATGTATCACTACTCTTCATTTAATGGAAAAAACTGTCTACATGGGCTATTTTCATTCAAAAGAAATTAGCATGGTTCATCCAAAAACTGAAGAATCTGAAATAAAAAAGGACATTACACAGAATAATGAAAACATAACAATGGTGTTGCAATCGTGTGCAAACCAGCTGAGAAAAGTTTTATCAAAATCAATTCACAGAAAACTAAGAAATCCTAAATTTCAGTCTTAGCGAGGTTCTCTCTCTCTCTCTCTCACTGTGTGTGTGTGTGTGTGTGTGTGTGCATGTGTGTGTGTGTGTGTGTGTGTGTGTGCGCATGTGTGTATATTTCTAGCAATAATTGTACTTCGTGTACATTTGCTTTATTTATTTTTTGTGCGTGAGAAGACCCGGCAAGCCAAGTGAGACCTAAATCCAAGGCCTCTGCCAGGGGTGTAGCCAGCCCACTTATGCGTACCTTTCCTTCATTGGACACTAAACTCCGCTTGCGAAGACTTTTTGAGGCAAGTGAAATCGAAATCAAACTAAATTCGACGACTGGCACCCATGCCAACGTCGTCTCCTTCATTGGACACGAAACTCAGCTTGCGAAGACTTATTGGGGCAAGCAAAATCGGGATGGCACCTGTGCCCAGCGTCGCCTTTCTGGCACTTGTGCCTGTGGCATGTGTAAGGATTTTCGAGCGAGATCGTTGCCAGTGCCTCTGGACTGGCTCTTCTGCGGGTGGCACATAAAATGCACCATTTTGAGCGTGGCCATTGCCAGCACCGCCTGACTGGCCTTCGTGCGGGTGACACGTAAAAGCACCCACTACACTCTCAGAGTGGTTGGCGTTAGGAAGGGCATCCAGCTGTAGAAACTCTGCCAAATCAGATTGGAGCCTGGTGTAGCCATCTGGTTCACCAGTCCTCAGTCAAATCGTCCAACCCATGCTAGCATGGAAAGCAGACGTTAAATGATGATGATGATGATATATATATATATATATATACTACACTCTCTGAGTGGTTGGCGTTAGGAAGGGCATCCAGCTGTAGAAACTCTGCCAAATTAGATTGGAGCCTGGTGTTGCCATCCGGTTTCACCAGTCCTCAGTCAAATCGTCCAACCCATGCTAGCATGGAAAGCGGACGTTAAACGATGATGATGATGATGATATATATATAGATAAATGAACATATATACTCACTGTGAAAGATAAAACAAGATTAATCATGCCTTCCTTTTCTTCGCCTTGCCTTCCACTAAGAGGGTACCAGTCATCAACGACATCACCATTCAAGACAGACTGGGGTATTGTGACGTGACACCATGCTATCCTATCATCAACAGTAAAAGATCTCTGAAATAGATGCAAAAAATAAAGAAATAAATAAATGCAAAGTCTTCATTGTTGAGATTCACATGCTACAAGCATGCTAATTATTGTTCTCAGTAAAACAGATTATCATTTTGACATTGAGTTTAAGCCATTTCACGCCAACCCACCCAAGACTACCTCAAGTTCTATGATATGTAACTGCTTCTTTAAAAATATTCATATTTAAATTATAATTGTCTCTCATAAATTTATTGAAATTATGTTCTACAAATCAAAATTGATAATTTTTTTTGACAAAGGTTCTAGGCTAGAAGCCATGTGTGAAGGCACGTGGTTCAGTGGTTAGAGCATTGAGCTAACTACATTGAGGTAGTGAGTTTGATCCCTGGACTGGGCTTGTGTTGTGTTCTAAAGCAAGGTACTTCATTTTCACATTGTTCCAGTTCACTTAGCTGTATTTTGATTCTGCTGCAACTGTCATGTGCCCATAGTTTGCACTGACCACACTGTATGGAATTTCTATCTACACCTTGTCTACATATGGAACAGGGCTGTTCATTTGAAGGGATTAGCGTTCTGTCTGTTCTTCTGCTAATTAGAATTTTAGTCTTTGCCGAGTTAACTTTAAGACCCTTGGAATTTTAATTCTAATTCTCCTCCACTTTCAGTTATAATAACAAGGTCATTAGCATAGAGGAGTTCTTATTGATAACCAGTCTTAAATTCCAATGTTATGGCCTGGAGGACTATGATAAAATAAAAGGGGACTCATAACCAAACCCTTATGGACTCCTACCTGCACACTAAATTCACTCTTGTACTTGTTAACTCTCACTTTGCTAAAGGTACCCCTGTACCTGGCTTGAATGGCTCTCACTAGCCAGTCATCTATTCCTAGCTTTAACATCAACCACCAGATGAGGGATCGAAGTTTCCAAATGATGTATGTGGAGAACTGGAAACAAATAGCACTGTACATAAAAGTCTCATTCGGACAATAGGTCATACAACATGGTAAGATGCATCAAGAAGCCCAGAATATAGATGTGTGTATGTAAATGTGTGTGAAAAAATATGTTAAACTTCCAAAAGGTAAGAACCTGAACAAATGTGTACAACTAATTATGCTAACACACTTATTTAGTATAAGAGAAAACAGGCCATCTAAAACTCACCTCATCGAAGATTTCAAGATACATACTGTCCACGCCAACTGGAAGGTAACTGGAACAGAGTAAAAGAAAAATAATCTCAGATGTTTGATTGTTTCTAATTAATTATCATTAGATCAAGATCACACTTTAATTAATAAATAAAAATATTAATGAAAAAGCTATTGTGTAGACATTTTGGTTTCCACAACAATAATTTCATTATCTTCATAATGGATACAGTAATACTTTAAGCCCTAAATCTTACAGGAGTAATGCATATAAAAATAGAAACGAAAAAAAAAAAAGAGAGAGAGCAAGAGAGATGGCTGACCACTGTCAAAACAGCAAATGAATGATTATAAAATCATATTTTAGAAGGCAAACTTTAAAAGTGCCCAGTCGCATCCAGAATGGTTATGGCTTCACTCTAAGTAACAAGAATATTGTTGGCTAATACCACTTTAGCTCAGCAACTCCTGATATACAGGTAGTTGGCCAGACAACTAGGTCTGGCCCACAGAACTATTGTTCCAGATACACCAAGCTTCTGACAAGCAGAGGACAATATTGCACACATTCCAATATCCTGAGTAAGTGTGGACATGTTGTCCTCTCTCTTCTGTCCAGTCTATTTCTGGAATACCTATAGATTCTGGTGGGGACCACAGCAGATGTGGGTATGGTTGGATGTTAAAGTATGACAAATACATATTCTTCTAATGTTGGGGAAAAAAATGTATTTTAAAGGATTGTGGAATTCCGAACAGTCACAGCTGAAAGAAAGCCATTAATTCAGCAAAGTAAGAGAAAAGAACATTGGGGGCATTCATCTCCACTCATTTTCCTGTCTTCTGGTTTTCTCTGCTTATTATTGTAGCTATGAACTTAGAAGTGTCATGGCCAAGTATTAGACTGATCTGCACATAGGTCTTTAATTCAAATCTATTGCAAACATTTTGTGTTCTTGTGCTAATCATTACTGTCATGATCATCCAATACCTGCCTTCTGTGCTTGCACTGGGTAAATGATTTATCCCTTTAGTATTCAGATTACTTTGTCAAGTTTAATGCTTATTTTAATCATGCATCATCTTCTAGCTTCAAAATTTCAATGATGTGATCATATTTTTGTAGAATGACATTGTTGGTTAGATGTGAGAGGCCAGATCTGGTCTGGATATGGCCAGTTTAAATACTAAAAGGTTGAGAGAATTTGATGAACCAAGAAACCTGTGTCAAGCTCCAATGTCTATTCTGGCATGGTCTTTAAGTCTGGATGCTCTCCCTAACACCAGTCACTCAACAGAGTGTCATAGGTGCTTTTTTCTTGGCACTGGCCCTAGTGAGATTGCTAAGTGGCTTGCAAGATAAGACACCCACTGCAACTGAGTTGGGGTGCAGTATTGAAAGAGCTGGCTTTGTGCTAGGTGTTGAAGTATAACAGAGGGACAGGAACAAGTGCTTTGTTGTAGAAGAGATACAGGATTACTCCAGCTGGAAAGGTAGGACACATTATTTAAATTACCATAATCTAACTAGTTGTTAGAAATAGGTACCAGACTGTTATCTGTGATAGACTAGTGGTGTTTTACCACAGAAGCATTTATTTCTCATCCACTAAACACCATAAGACTAGGAACAATCCAGTGGCCTTTGAAAAGCTGCCACACCTTAGGAGTTTATGTTTTCTATTAGATTATGGCTGCATGGTTAAGAAGTTCACTCTGGAACCATACAGCTTAAATTTTATTTCCACTGCATGAACACCATCTGTGTAAAAGTGGTTGGCATTAGAAAGGGAAAGAGAGGAAGAGGGAGAAGAATGAGGAAGACTTTAAAACAAGGTCATATTTACCACTGAACACATTTATTCCAGGAAGGAAGTTTTGCTCCATTATACGAAGTTGGAGTCTCAAACACCGCATGTCCTACTCGGATGCGACAATAAGGGTCCATCTTCATAATGCCATAGTTTTTGGTTAATTGAGCCTGATCAGAAATTAAAAGACATGCAAATTATAACTGGTATATTTAGAAACAGGAAAGTGGTGCTAGAAACAAGCAACACGAAAGATAAGTTATCAAGAGGACGAAGTTTTAAGTCATGGCTAAATTGCTACACTTTGCACACAATGACAGTATACACAGGAAAAGCATGCTCAAGTTAATAATGGAAACAATTCATTAAGAGATAACGCCGGTTACAGCATATGACCAAAATAACCGCTGCAAACATGCTCATTCAAGGAGCATACTCAGTTGTATATTGTGACAGGAAGGAATTGCTGTTTAGTGGCTGAAAATGCCATAAAGGGCAACCAAATCTTCATATCACATGCCTTAGTATCTTTAAAAAACAGAAAGACAAAATGTTGTCCATGATATAAACAAGACGGTCTTAGCCGTAAACCCTTTTATCATGTGTCCACTTGATCAGAGTTGATCTGCAGCTAAGCAACTACAATTGAAGGAATTTCCACAAGGTCGATCAATCTGCTAGAAATAGCAGCCAAAGCTCAATCACATGACTCTGTACCTCCATCAAAAAGGAAGGATACATGAGAAAATGTGATCCTTGATATATGAAGTGATGAATGGTCATGGTTTGAAGGCTCTCATCATAAGTGTCTTCAGCTTGGGCTGGCCTGGGTCTAAACAACAACCATAACTATTTCCAGCCAATGAAGAATCCCCTACTTCAGTGATTTTCAACCCTGCCTCTGTTTTTTTAACTCCTTGACTTGATGTATTTTGCTGTTTAACTTCTTACTTCCTCACAAAAATAAGCACTAAATAATCACTATATATAAAAGCTCATGTCACTGCCAAAACATTATCTTTAAGGTAGCATGTTAGCACTAGAATCACTAAAAGTAGTAGTAGTTGTAATAATAATAATGTTTATAATTTTAGCACAAGTCTAGCCTTGTTGAGGGGAGGAGGCAAGTACTTGAGTGGTACTTATTGTAATGATGAAGCGTAAAGCTGATCTCAGCAGAATTTGAACTCAGAAAATAAAGAGTTGAAAATAGTAGTATTTCTTTCTAATTTTGGCACAGGGCCAACAATTCTGGAGGGTGGAAGAAAGTCAATTGCATCAACTCCAGTAGTGAGTTGACTGATACTTTATTTTATCAACTCCGAAAGGATTAAAAACAAGGTTGATTTTGGCAGGATTTGAACTCAGAATGTAAAGAACTAGAAGAAATGCCACAAAGCATTTTGACCGACACACTAATGATTCTGCTAGCTTTCTGCCCAATGATAATTATAAGGGTTTCAAATTTTGGTACAAGGCTAGCAATTTCGGTGGAAGGGGTAAGCCAATTACAATGACCACTGGGGTCATTGTAATTGTACCAGTGTTCAACTGGTACTTATTCTATCGACTGGTACTTATTCTATCGACCAGCGAAAGGATGAAAAGCAAAGTCAACCTTGGTGGAATTTGAACTCAGAACGAATAAAGACAAAATGCTGATAAACATTTTGCCCAGTGTGCTAAGGATTCTGCCAACTCACGACCTCCACACGGCAATACTAAAAACAATAGTTTCTCATTTAGGCACAAAAAAAAGAGTAAGGGAAGGAGGAAGAGAGAGAGAGAGAGAAAGAGAGTGAGAGAGAAGGAGATAGTGGAATGGTTTTAAAGTATAAAAAGCTTGTTTACTGAATACTTACTGTAACTATTTTAATACTAAGTCGACCAGCAACACTGCCGGCCACAAAAGACATTCCGGCTTGGTGTTGTGCCTGAAGAATTTGGGCTACTCGCTCATCTGCTGCGATTTGTTGCTCGGTAGGGTTGGAGGAGACCCGCAAGAAATCATCTGGCAGCTCACCTACCATAACCTTCAATTAATAATAATAATAATAATAATAATAATAAAAAAAAGAAAAAAAATGCTTTCTAATTGATGTATCAATACCAGCAGATGACAACGTTTCCCTAAAAGAAATGGAAAAAACTTTCAAAATACAAAGACCTGGAAATAGAGGTAACTCGAATGTGGAATCTAAAACAGAAACAATTCCTATCATAGTAGGTGCCTTAGGTATAATAAAAATAAATACATAACAAAAATACCAGGACTTACAAATATATATAACATACAGAAAATTGCACTACTGGGCACTGCACACATCCTACGCAAAACACTTTCAATACAGTAACCATAAGAGCATCACAGCAAACCACAGCACATACCCAAGGCACACAGATCTGCGCTCGGTAGTGAAGTGAAAGCACGTTATAAAAATGAAACTACTGAATAATAATAATAATAATAATAATAATAATAATAATAATAATAATTGCTTCTACTATAGGCACAAAGCCTGAAATTTGTGGGGAGGGGGACCAGTCAATTATATCGACTCCAGTGTTTCACTTAATTTATCAACCCCCAAAAGGATGAAAAGCAAAGTCGACATCGGTAGAATTTGAACTCAGAATGTAGCGGCAGACAAAATTCCGCTAAGCATTTTGCCCGGCATGCTAACAGTTCTGCTGGCTTGCCGCCTTAAATAACAACAACAACAACAACAACAATAATAATAATAATTAATAATAATAATAATAATAATGAATGTTTTATTGGCCTGAAGGGCCCAAGACATCAAGGAACAGTACACATATAAATACAAAAACAAGGAGTGGGTGGATTTACATCAAGTAAAACAAAGGAATCAGCAATAACAATAAAGAACAATAATAGAATATAACAAATATTACTGGCGTTGAAACAAAAGAAAGAAATAGCAAAAATAATACAAAACAAACGATCCTCAAAAATGGAGGTCAACCTCAGAGGGTGATTCAGGAGATCCTACATAAAACCCCAGATTACACACCAAAGCACTATCTGCTAGAAATAGCAGCCAAATTTACCTGAAATCACACACACTACCATCTTCAAAAAGAGTGCATTAGATCAGGGTTTTTCAAACTGTGGTCCGTGCAGAGCCAAGCAAGTACATCCTTCTCACTAAGTATGTATTAAAAAAATCCTGTGTGTATAATTGACAATAAACCTATTTTGTTAAATACTGTTAAATAAATAAATGTAAAAATATGTTATTTTAAGCAAATATTTATGTATAAATTTCATAAGCGTTTATAAGGGGGTCCCTAAGGTAAAGCCTGAAATATAAAGGGGTCTGCAAGTCAAAAAGTTTGAAAACCCCTGCATTAGATAACTTAGTTGGAGATACACTCTGAAACAGATGGTCATATCTGGAATATTTTTGATGAGTTTACTCAATCAGGATTAATGTAGGCACAGAAATATCACAACAGCAAGCAAATCAGATTGGAATTGTGATGTGACAAGACTACAACTTCTGCTCCTTAATACTACCTTTTAAAGTAGGGGTCAATAAAGTTTCCATCTGCGCTCTCCTTAAGAACAGTACCAGAACTGAAGCACAGCAAGAAGGGAACACCATATGATAGGAGTATTAGATTTTAGAGGAAAAATTAGTCCCAAGATGAGGTGAGTTGAAATGAGGTTTAAATATAGTTAGTGTTTAGTATTCTTAATGGTCAGTAGTTGAGTGTGGAGGTGGGGACAAAAATAGAGAAGGTGCAAATCTAAAGAGGAGGGATTTTAGTAAAAAATAAATAAATAAATAAATGCAGGCATGGCTGTGTGGTAAGAAGCTTGCTTCCCAACTACATGGTTCCAGGTTCAGTCCCACTGCATGGCACCTTGGGCAAATGTCTTCTACTATAGCCTTGAGCCAACAAAAGCCTCGTAAGTGGATTTGGTAGATGAAACTGAAAGAAGCCTGTCATATATATATATCTATATATATAAAAATGAGAATGTGTGTGTGTGTATCTGTCTGTCTGTCTGTGTGTGTGTGTGTGTGTGTGTGTGTGTGTGTGTGTGTGTGTGTGTGTGTGTGAATCCCTAAAACTCGAGAACTACGCAACCAATTTCATTCAAATTTTACAGATGCCTTACTTAGGGTCCCAGTTGTATTTTAGTCAAAAATTTTTTTTAACTTCTTGCAGTGTTCGAGCCCACGGCAACATAATATCTCCTCCACTATTTAAGTATTACGTGTCAAAAGTGAAACAAAAACACTCATGTCAAATACTTTCACTTTAAAAATGAAACTATTCTACTAACTGAAACAATCACATTTCGATACTGTAATGACAGATACTTTCAGAGAGAGAGAAAGAGATAAAGAGTGAAAGAGAGAGAGAGATGTATATGTATACATATAGATGTATATGTACACGTATATGTATAGATATATATATAGATATAGATCTATATGCATACATGTATATGTATACATATGTGTAGATAAGGGAAATAACCCTGAAACCCGGGTCCGTTCGTGCTACGATATATATATATATATATATAGATAGATAGATGTACATGTAATATGTACACATATATATACATGCATACAGATATCTATACATATATACACCCATCACACACATACACATGCACACAAACACACACATTAGTCATTTGTTTTCTTATCCAAAACTACGTCCAAAGTACTGAATGGATCTTTATGAAATTTGGAAATTATATTCTATGCATAACGGCCATAACTCCCATGAAAATTCATATATTTTTGATGTCGATGAAATTTTAACCCGAACATAACGGATGAGCATTATTTGTAATTCAACGGTACAACAGTGTAAGACTACCCTTTCAGATATACTTACATTGTGATTTCTGCAATGTGGTGCATAAATTGTCAAGTAAATGAGACGCATCTTTGCCTCCACTGATTCACTTGCAAAGTGTTGAGTAAAATTATTTCGTTGCAGACCTCCTTTGGGTCTTTTTATTATCACTGCGACACACATAGTCCCCAGTTGGTAACATTGATTTCAAGGCCTTCCCAGATGAGAGACTGGTTGTTCTAAGACATTTATCGATTGTAAATTTTGTCTGCACAGTTACCTATCGGTATAGTGGTCATTTGCAAACTCCAGAGGCGACACTTTCATTTCCCTTTACTCCAAACGTCACACGTTGTTATTTCAATTGGGTCATGCCCTTCCAATTGCTATAGATCCGTAATGCATCTTACAGCTGTGCCTGTCACCTGTATGGTGAGGAATCCTACATGTATTGGGAATGTGTGTGTGTGTGTCTGTCTGTCTGTCTGTGTGAATCCCTAACCCGGGCAACGCCGGGTATTTCTGCTAGTATATATATATATATATATATATATGTATGTATGTATTTGTGTGTGTACACCTTTGTCTGTGTTTGTATCCCCACTATCGCTTGACTATGAATGTTGGTGTGCTTATGTCCCCATAACTTAGCAGTTTGGCAAAAGGGACTGAAAGAATAAGTAGTAGGCTTACAAAGAATAAGTCCTGGGGTTGATTTCTTCAACTAAAAAAACCCATAAGGCAGTGCTCCAGCATGGCTACAGTCAAATGACTGAGACAAGTAAAAGAATAAATGAATAAATAAAAAGGTGCAGGCATGGCTGTGTGGCAAGAACTTTACTTCTCAACCCCATGGTTCCAAGTTCAGTCCCACTGCATGGAACCTTGGGCTGACCAAAGCCTAATAACTGAAACAGATACAAGACTAAAGATTAAAAAAAAAAAAAAACATCTGTTCAATTATTCTGGATCTCTGTATTAAATTTACTTATCAAAAGGCAGTTTAGATTTCCAATGGGGGAAAATATAATCTGCATGCCTGTTTCTTTATATGAATAGCAACAAGGATTGCTGCTTGATTGCTGTCTATAGTAATACATAATAATAATGTACAAGAGAAAGGAATGATAAATAAGTTGAGAGAGAGAGAGAGAAAGAAAGAGCAATGAGACAGAGGGAGGAGTGCATGCATTAGCAGGCAAATACAACAGAGTTAGTGACCTAATAATGTTGGTTGGATATGAATGCGGCGGTGTACATGTTAGAGACGAGTGCAGTGGTGTACATACAGCTGAGACAGATGATTAATATCAACACGAAAACAATACAATGCACATGTTTACGTCAATGTCTTTCATTAAACAACAATATAACAATGTTGTTTATCATAAGAAAAGATTACTATTCTAATGGCATTTGAGTGGGTGCAGATGGTAGAGAGAAACAGATGAACTGATGTTAAGCTCAGATGAACAAGCAGACCTACAATCAAAGGCATTCCAACCATAGCCATCCAGCCTTCATTTCAGGTAGTGGTATATATAGGATTATAATACCAATATGTCCTTCCATTTCTTTTAAAGATGGTATGGTAAAATTTAAAGGAGATTCAGCTGTTATCTCTTGTAGATCAAGCAGCCATGTAGATATTTCCTTGTTGGTTCATCAGATTAAATGTTGTCTAGGATGATGAAATAGGAAGTTGTGACATTCACACTTTTCCCAAAAGCAGTTAACACAATGTCAACTGTTTATCTTAGTGAAGACAATAATGACAATAATTTTTAGAATTAGCATGACTGTGTGGTAAGAAGCTTGTTTCCTAACCATCTGGTTCTGGGTTCAGTCCTACAGTGTAGAACCTTGGACAATTGTCTTCTACTACAACCCCAGGTCAACAAAAGCCTAGTGAGTGGATTTGGAAGACAAAACCTGAAAGAAGCCTAGTGTGTGTGTGTGTGGGGGGGGGGGGGTGAGTATTTTCCCCACCACTGCTTGGCAGCTAGTGTTGGTGTGCTTACATCCCTGTAACTTAGCGGTTCAGTAAAAAAGACTGATAGAATAAGTATCAGGTTTAAGAAATAAAAAGTACTGAGGTCAATTCATTCAGCTAAAACTTCTTCAAAGCGGGTGCCCCAGCATGGCCACAGTCTAATGACTGAAACAAGTAAAAGATAAAGGATTGGTAAGTTCCACAAATGTGAGGAGGAAGAGGATAGAGTAAATTTTGAACCCCATTCCCACAGTACTTTTTTGACTGGTGCTTTATGTTATCAGTAACCCAGAAGGATCCAAGACTAAACTGATCTGAGCAGGACTGACTTTGCCATTGTTTTCATTTCAGGGTTTATTACCAATGCAGGATTCAGATGTAATCTAAAAAGGCTATGGCTAAAAGCATCACAAACTGCAGAGGCCTCAAATTAAATAAAAGGTGCGTGTTTACATCATCATCAACAAGATTCTTTCTAAGAAACTTCCATGAGAATATTCTGGAGTAGCTGCTCAGTTAGTAGGGTGTGTGGACTGCTCAAGGCAATATTTAAGGGTGGTGAAGAGAGAAGCATATGTTTAATCCTTTAGCATTCAAACCAGCCATAGCTGGCCTAAACAGTCAACCAGTTTAATATAAAACTGGCCAGATCTTATCTTTCACACCTATCCTACAATGTCTTTCTAAAATTAAGCAATCACGTCATGAAAATGTCTTAGTTACAAGGTAATGCATGATTAATTCAAAACAATGTGAATAAATAAGCATTACATTTGAGAGAGTAATCTGAATGCTAAAGGGTTAAGACATGTTACATATAAGGAACAGAGTGGCCAAAACCCATGCCACTGTATTCGGTCACCACAAATTCACACAATGCTGGGTTGTATCAAACCAAATTACAATGTTGTATATACTTGTCAAAACATTTGACAGTGAAAATATGAACAACGAAAAACGAAAAAGTAATAAGCAAAAATATAAATGAAAGAGAGAAAGAGAGAGGAGAAAAAAAATCTGATAACTTCAGTAGAAATATTTACTAACTTTATCTAAGACATGACATAACATTTTTTTTCTCATTAGATAACAAAAGTGACATCCCAAAATGTCAAACATCCTATCACTGCTGTTGTTTATTATTCCTGTCTGTATAATGTTACAATGGATGCCTTCAAGCTTTTTACATTCTAAGTCCAAATCCTACTGAGGTTAGCTCTGCCATTCATCCTTCCCAAGTTCATAAAATAAAGTACCAGTCAAGTACTGAGGTAAATGGTAACAACTAACCCCACATCCCCTCAAAATTATTGCTCATGTACAGCAATCATAAACCATTGATCATGTCTATATTTTTAACTGATGTTTTTGTTTAGCTCCATGTCTGAGTTGATTACGAGGCCCCATGATCAAAGGTACTCAATACAAGGCCATCTTGTCTCATTTTTCTTTTTTTAGTCATTATATCTAGTACTGAACTCTGCAATGCATCTTTCTCCCTCTGCTTTGTTTAGTCAATAACTAGAGCATGATAAAAAAAGATTTGGTTACTATTTCTGGCAAATCATGCAATCACAGAGGATCACATGTTCTCTCGTGATAACCTATATAAGGAAATGATGAAATCTATAACAACAGATATGAAAGGTCAATGTTATTTGTTGAATTATTATTATAATTATCATTAAGACAGTGAGCTGGCAGAACCATTGGCATACAAGGCAAAATGCTTAGCAGCATTTTGCTCATTTTTACGTTTTGAATTCAAATCCCACCAAAGGTTACTTTGCCTTTCATCCTTTCGGGGTCGATGAAATAAGCACCAGTTACACACTGGGGTTGATGTAATAGACGAGACCCCCTCCTCAAAATTTCATGCCTTGTGCCTATTGTAGAAAGGATTATTTATTTAATAAGGATTATTTAATATTAAGGATTATTTTAATAACAATTATTAAGCTGGTGACCTAGCAGAATCGTTAGCATGCCAAGCAAAACACTTAGTGGTATTTTGTCCATTTTTACATTCTAAGTTCAAATTCCGCCAAGGTTAACTTTGCCTTTCATCCTTTTGGAGTTGATAAAATAAGTACCAGTGGAGCACCAGGGTTGATGTGATCAGCTTAACCCCTCAATTGAATTTACTGGCCTTGTGCCAAAAATTTGAAACCATTTTATAATAACTCTGCTTGTTCCTCGTTTCATGTGATCAGTTGAAGGGAAAGGCAAAGAGTGAAAGAAAAAGGAGAGAAAAAAAGAGGGTAAGGCAAAGAGTGAGAGAGAGAGAGAGGGAGACTGCTGTGTATTATGTCTATGAAATTGTGCATAATGTATATAAAGTGTATATATAAAGTGCATTAAGTAATCATTGTATTCCAATTTCCTTCACTTTTCAATGATTAGTAGATGAGCGACTATCTTTTGATACAGACACAACACAGGCCATGCTTTCAGGAGTTTTCAGAAATAACCCAATTAGTTTACTATTAATGCCATGAAATATTCATGGGTCCCACTAGTTATTCTAATTATTACAAGGGATGGCAGATTGGCAGAACTGAGAGAGCATCAGACAAAAATGTTGTGCTGTATTTAGTCCCAGTGCTTTGTTCTGATTTCAACTTCACTTTTCCTCTTTTCAAGGTTCGATAAAACATGGTATGGAGGTCAGAGTAAATGCAAGGCTTTGTACAGGGTGGGGCAGAGAGGATGGACGTTTTTGAAATGGCTACTAGTCAGCCCCAGGGGGAGGGACATATGTCCGACAAGTACTATTCGGTCCATGGTGTCTTAGCATTTTTTTTCTTTTCAGGTGAAGCCATGGTGCTGTGGATGATAGAGCATTGCATGTTTGCCTATGACAGTTACATGAAGAATAACAAGTCTGTCATAGCAGTTCGGCATGAGTTTCAGAGTCACTTCAACATTCACCAAAACCAGACTGTTCCCACCCATAACACAATCTTATGTTGGGTGAATGCACCACAAATGGTACGGACTCCAGAAAATGTGGAATACGTCAGACGAGCTTTGATATGGAGTCTGAATCAATCTGCTTGGAAGCATTCCACTGAACTTAGCATTGGTAATCGATCAGTAAGGCGTATTTTGCATGACGAACTGCATTTCCACCTGTAGAAATCGGTCAATGGGCAACAGTTGAAACCATGGGACTATGTACAGTAGCTTAACTTCACACGTCAGATGGAAGCAATTTTTGAGGCAAATGACAACCTCATTTTGTTAACGAGTGATGAAGCTCATTTTCATGTTATTAGCCTCTTGAAAATCCAAGAAAACTGCACAGCCCAAAAGTGATGGTCTGGTGTGCTGTTGGAAGTGCTGCTGTCATTGGTCCTTACTTTTTTTAAGACAATAGTGGAAATGCTGCTACTGTAAACTCCGAGCGTTACATCGAGATAATAAACTTCTTTGTGCCTGAATTACAACAAAAACGTATACCTATTTGACGTGTGTGGTATCAGTAGAATGGGGTGACGGCTCACACAGCCAGAGCATCAAATGGATGTTCATCGCCCCCTCTTCGGTCAATGCCTCATTTCCAGGTTTGGTGACATTCCTTGGCCCCACTCAGTCTCTTGATTTGTTCATGTGTGATTATTTCTTGTGGGGAAACCTCAAGGCATGTGTGTATGTACACAAGCCCTGTACATTGATGATTTTAAAGAAGCTATTCACGTGGAAGTCGCCCAAATCAAGAGATCAATGCTGGAGAAAGTGGAGGCCAACTTCCAAGAACGCCTTCAGAAATGCATCAATGAAAATGGACACCACATGATGGAGGTTGTTTTCCACACTTGATTTTGACGAATGCTAATTCAATATGAACACATTGATGTCAATAAAGTTTGTTTGCAGCTAAAATTAATGATTTTGTGAATTTTTCAAAAACATCTGTCCTCTCTGCCTGTACATATGAGGCTTTGTACATATGTAAGAAATCATTAAAATTATTATAATCAGTGGTTAAATCTTGTGACATCAAAAGAGAGAAAAACTGGAATTCTGGCATTCTTTCAGAAGTTTCCTCCTCCCTCAAGGGTATGACAATGTATAGGTATTATATAGGGCCAACTAAACATTTCAAAAACAGATTTACAGCACATGAATATGATATTAGAAACAAACAAAAAAAAAATAATGCATTCAATGTTGTCAGCCCCAGCATGAGATCTAAGTAGTAACTATATTGCATAGTAGAATCTATTTGCTAACGTAAGGTGGCAGTCCTGTGTAGGACTACATTACTACCTTTTAACTCCAGGAAAACATCTTTTCCAGCTGGTCATTGACAAACAATCTAGCTGTATTACTCATTATAAGATCAGTGACTGTTTGTCACTTCTATATTTATATACTGTGAGTAGGGTCAAATAAGCTGCTATCTCTCGCCGGCAGTTGTCCAGCACCGAGGACAGGAAATTACCCAGAAAGAATTAGTCTCTTGGTATTGCTAGTGGCTAGGAGGGAGTAGTACACTCCCTTACAGTATATTTCAGAGACAGATCATGTATCGATATTAAGATAGTATGGGCTGTGGTTGGAGGTGGAGTTGAAGCAATCATGCCACTTATAAATCACTTGTATTGGTGCCATATAAGAAGCACCTTGCTGATGTCATGTAAAAAACACCCATGTTGGTGCCATGTATGAAACACCCATGCTGGTGTCACGTATAAAGTACTGGAACTGGTGCCACATAAAAAGTACCCAGTACACACGGTAAGGATGTTGGTGTTAGGATGGGCATCCAGTCATAGAAACTATTCCAAAACAGACGACTGGGGTCTGATGCCGCCCTCCAGCTTGCCTGCTCCTGTCAAACCATCCAACCCATGCCAGCATGGAAAATGGACATTAAATGATGATAATGATGGTGAAAGGTGAAGTCAAAGACAACCAGTTCTAAAGGGAAGTAACCAAGATAAATCAAAATACCATAAGGTATTTTCATTTGACATACCGATACATACATCTAAAAGCCTTACATATAGTTCCCATCTACTATATTTCACTTAAAAGACTAATCCAACTCTATGGTAAAAACAGCCACAGAATTTCGATCATATTTAGGATCACATAGTTGCAATGCAAATTTCATACCCCACTTTTAGAAGCACTGGTCTAGAACTAATACCAAAGTTCAGAATAACCATGATGGAAACTTCAAAGCTTTGGATATGTTTTTCTCACTTGAATAGAACTACCAATAATAATGGTAGTTTTGGAAACACCAACTCATCGCTCTCCTTACAATTGCAACAAGCAATTCTAAAAATGCCTATTCATTTGAATGATTACAAGTCTTAATGATAAACAATGGCTCTGTGTCTTTGTTATGCTTTGTGTTATTAAATACAAGGTTTTGTTTTACTTGTGAATTACTGCTCTTTCTTTTGTTGTGCAGTGAATACAACAGCATTAAACATTCTGTACTGTTTTATAGTGTTATGCTAATCGCAAAAAGTAGAATTATTAGATCACAAGAGTCTCATGCAACTCACATACTTGCTACTTATTTCAAAAGTGTATCTAAAATATGACACTATTCCCTGCGCCTCAATTTACATTGGAATCATCCACTAAAGATGGTAAATTCCTCATAAAATATTCGGTTTACCCTAATATTTTATTTTTATGGGAAACTAATTTTTCTGTCTTTTGTCATGAAATTACTCTGTTCTAAAGTAGCATTACATACAAACAACTAAGTTGTGTCACAACAGGGCACAGGGTAGTTAGCAGAATAACATAAGTGACAAACAATAAGGATCATCCTGGAAGCCCATGCAATACGCATCAGCATTTTCAGGATGCCATGGCAACAGTAACTCAATTCGGTGAATGCGATCTGTACCTGACTTACACATGCAACCCAAAATGTGCAGAAATTGTAAATAACAGCCAAAAAGAAACTTGAAAATTGCCCTGATTTAGTTACAAAATTCAACTCTCAGAACTTCTGACTGATTTCAGAAAAAGGCATGTTCTTGGCATCCCTGTAGCTCATGTATATATGTTAGAGAATTTCAAAAACAAGGCTTGCCACTTTGTCATATGCTTATAATTCTGAGAAATGAGTTCAAAATAGGAAACAGCGAAGATAATGAGAGGTTAGAGTCTGCAGAGATACCAGATGGGAATGAAAACAGAACTTTGCATGAGATTGTGAAGAAGTTTATGATACAAGGTCCAGGTGGCACTGAGAACCTCTCCTCTCCCTGCATGGGAAATGGAATATGCTCAAAGAAGTTACCCAAATCACTCCAGCAAGAAACAAAATGCAACATGCATGGCTATCCTGAATATCACAGGTGCAACAATATATTCATTTCAAGGTAAGAAATTATATGTCTCATTCACAACGATTGTGAGGCATTACTGGTTTCCTTCGATGTTATTAATCTTGTTGAGAAAAACTTGTGGTTAGAAAATGGGACTACGTCGGATTACTTATTTAGAAGTTTTGGCCCATAGGATTTAAGGATAAAGTATGATTCCCTTACACACAATTTATATTTATTCATATTAACACTAAAGTGGTGAGCTTTGGACAAGACCGACCATTCGAGATGGTAACTCACATTCTCCCTCTTCAAATTATGTATATGGGAGGCCAACATATATATATATATATATATATATATCATAAATATACAGGGATTAGCATTGAGTTGCTTCTCCAACATACTGAAAATTTAGAAATAGCAGTCAAAAAACTACTGATTCTAAACTACAAATTTTTCTCTAAATGGATGGCGATATTTATGAGAAAAATTTGTAGTTTAGAATCAGTAGTTTTTTGACTGCTATTTCTAAATTTTCAGTATGTTGGAGAAGCAACTCAATGCTAATCCCTGTATATTTACGATGATAAATGATTTTACCGATAAAGGTTTTTTTTCATACTGAACTACTTGGCAAAATTGTTAATTATTAATTCTATTACTAATTGACGATTCCCTGCCCTTATTCTTGTATATATATATATATATATATATCGTATCGTTGTTTAACGTCTGCTTTCCATGCTAGCATGGGTTGGACGATTTGACTGAGGACTGGTGGACCAGGAGGCGACACCAGGCTCCAATCTGATTTGGCAGAGTTTCTACAGCTGGATGCCCTTCCTAACGCCAACCACTCCGAGAGTGTGGGTGCAGAGATACCATGGTGGAGTTAAAATATCTGGCATTCAAGAATATGTATATAATATTCTATTCTTTTATTTGTTTCAGTCATTTGACCGTGGCCATGCTGGTGCACTGCCTTTAGTCAAACAAATCAATCCCAAGATTTGTTCTTTGTAAGCCTAGTACTTATTCTATCGATCTCTTTTGCCAAACCGCTAAGTTACAAAGATGTAAACACACCAACATCGGTTCTCAAGCGATGGTGAGGGGACAAACACAGACACACAAACATATACATATATATGATGGGCTTCTTTCAGTTTCCGTCTGGCAAATCCACTCACAAGGCTTTGGACAGTCTGAAGCTATAGTAGAAGACATTTGCCCAAGGTGCCACTCAGACAGCTCGAAACATCAATGAGGTGTTTGGTGAAGATGTGGCGAATGAGTGCAGTGTACGTCGCAGATTTGAAAAGTTCCAGTCTGGTGACTTTACTGTTGCAAGGTGGATAATGATGAGCTGGAAACTGTAATGGAAGCGGATACATCTCAAACTATGCGTGAGTTCCCAGCAAGGTTTGATGTTTCGATTCCAACTGTATTGGATCATCTGAAACAAACTGGCATGGTAAAGAAGCTGGACAAGTGGTTACCACATGAACTGAACGAGCGCCAAATGACACGTTGTCTTGAAACTTGCTGTTCTTTGCTGCCATAGCATAAAAGCGAACCATTTTTGCATCGTATTGTTACGTGATGAAAAATGGATTCTTTTCAGCAATAGCAAGCGTTCTGCACGGTGGTTGGATAGAGATGAAATGGTAAAACAATCTAAAAAAAGAATATTCACCAAAAAAAGCCAATGGTGTCTGTTTGGTGGTCCAATGCTTCATGAGAGCTGGTAAGTGAATTACAGCAGATATATACATCAGCAATTTGGATGAAATGATGAGTGAACTTGCAATTAAACAACCGCAATTGGTCAATAGATGCAGGCCAATTCTCTTGCAAGACAATGCTCAACCACATGTTGCACAAAGAACGCTACTCAAGTTACATATTGTGTGTGTGTGTGTGTGTGTGTGTGTGTGTGTGTGTATATACACATGCCCAAAGAGAGGCAGCTTAATGCTGGGACAATAGTAGAAGCCCATAATGGTTACGGTGGGACTGAATCGGAAACACATGGTTAGGAAGCAAACTTCTAAACCACGAAGCCACGCCAGCATCTATTCTGTCTATACTGTCATTGAAATGATATTCATCTTTTGATGATGAGGACACATGGCCTAGTGGTTAGGGTATTGCACTCATGATTGTGAGATCATGGTTTCAATTCCTAGGCTGGGTAGTGCATTGTATTCTTGAGCAAAACACTTCATCTCACGTTGCTTGGTGATCACTTTGACATTTGACGCATGATACACCTTGCACCTATTCAGGTAATGTCAAGAAGTGAATGGAGCAGAACAGATTTCTTGTTGTTGAGGGGCCATATGTCTACTCACATTTTAGAAGAGAGAGTATAGGTGGTAATTAGAGATAGAAGTAGCAGCAATGAAGTGTCTGTGTGGACCCTAAAGGTATGAGGTGAGTAAAAGTGAATGGGGGCTGAAGATCCAGGCATGTGGGTGGAGTTGCAAGAGTGTATAGGAGAGGGAGTGATAGGGAATGGGTAAGGCAGTGAATATTAGGAAAGAAGAACAAGTGTTGAGTTGACAAGTAAGGAAGAGGAGTAACAATTGTAGAGATTGGGTAGGGCTGAAGAGTTACCACAAATGGAAAATTCCTGAAAGCACTTTGAATGAGTAGCAACCGTAGATGAGCATAAAATGAATGTGTAGAAAGCAAATGTGACATGTAACAGTTATATGTGGTTGACAACCTGAAATGAAAAGATAATAGACAGATTTGTTATGATGAAGTGAAACTGTTACTAGTTCCAAATTTAAATGAATCTATCTTCACAGTTTGTGCAGGTAAGTTGTATTATAAAATACAAATAACAAAATATTTAGATCTAAGATCCTATGCCCTAGTTGGAGCATTTTAAGATGCACATATACAATCAATACAAAATCCAAAACAGTTCCAGTACCAAAACTTTCAGATAAAGGATTCTCAACTGTATTCCTGGTACCACAGAGCTGAAGAAATGGTACAGCCAGTACAATCTTAAGGTAGGTACTGTGGGTAATGCAACATCTGGGCCAGGTGGTCATGAGCACATGAATAATAAAATTTCCCCATATTTTTCATAAGGATGGGAATCATTTCAATTGTACAGCATCCAAGGCACTTTTTGAACACTGGTGCAGCTTAAACTGTTAGCAAAAGACTCACATGGCTTTGATCAGCTGAGATGATAGTAGAAGCCCATAATACCATAATGTGGAACTGAACACATGGTTAGAAAGCAAGCTTCTAAACCACACAGCCATGCCAGCATCTATTCTGCTTATACTGTCATTTAAATGATATTTATCTTTTGATGATGAGGATGCATGGCCTAGTGGTTAGGTTGTTGCACTCACGATCACGAGATTGTGGTTTCAATCCCTAGATCAGGTAGTGCATTGTGTTCTTGAGCAAAACACTTCATCTCACATTGTTCTGCAATCACTTTGACACCTGACATGTGGTACACTGTGCACCTGTTCAGGTAAAGCTGATTAGATGGAGGGAATGAGTAAATGTACAGCACATACATTTGATCACTAAAAACAAATTATTTGTGCAGGTCATTCAGCAAAAACTGGACACTCATACATCATCTTCTATGGGAGAGTCCATCATCTTTTGATGAACAAGCTTTATTGGTATATAAGATTCAATAGTTTTATAACTCAGTGCAAGAACTTCCTGCTGAGTTTAAGGGCAATGATTATTTCAAACATCTTAATAATTTCTAATATTGGTACATACGAGGTGGTATCAAAAAGTTCTCGGACTAATTCTGTAGCGCACCAACAGATGGCAGCACACAGTTGCATGTGCAGTGAGTGCTAGCAGTGACCTTCAGAAGCAGAAGACAATATGGAGCAAAAAGACATAAAAGCTTAAAGAACTTGTAGCAAAACATAGGTTTGGACAGATTCTACTTGATACATATGACAACTGGGAGTTCCTATGTGATAATATGCTCAGGGTTTTGGACTAGATATGTAATAAATACAAGGTTCCAGCCAGTTTGAAAATGATGTATTGGTAGAATGGTATGGTAGATAAAGCTGTAAAAGCTAAAAGACTGCTTTGAAAAGTCTGGAATGAAAATAGAAGTACAGAACATTACCAGGTAGCTTGAAGGGAAGCTAGGTATCAGGTATACTTAGTTAGGGGTGAAGCAGTCAGGAAGAACTTTGCATGGTCTACAACATGAGGATTTGAGGCTGGAGAGATTCAGGATCACAAGACAATATGACAGAGGGAGCCTAGATGTCATCAGGGAGAAGTGTATCTAAAATGTGAAGGCACAATTGCTAGGACTCTGTTAGTAAGAAAAAGGTATGAAAATGCTACTATGAGAGGTTGTTGAACAAGTAGAATGCTGATGTCAAACCTGGACTTGTTCATACAAGACTACGGCTCCCACTCTCTGGTTCTCAAAGGTGAACAACTCCCCATGACTGTGCACCCAACCATGTGGACCATAACCCTTTGGTCGACAACTTCACCTTCGAGATTCCATGTATATTGATCTCTGTATTGTGTCTGCTCTGTCCACAACAATTCTCAGGCCCTGCAGCTTGGGGCCTATTATACAGGCACAAGTGAAAGCCTGTCTATAGATGCAGTAAATGTGGTAGAGTGAGTGGTCACCCTCATTCAATAAGGTGCCACTCTAGTCAGTGTAGTGGCAACAGTGACTTCAGTGTAGTAGTATCATTGCAAATTGTTACAAAGACAAAAGAGATGCACCTGAGATGGAATCATAGAAGCTTTTGAAAAGGTGCCACTGAGAAAACTAGGTATAGCTGAATGGCTTGTAAGGGCTGTACAAGCTATGTAAAAAGGTGCAGTTAAATAAAAAGAGTTCAGTGGCCAAACAGTCCTAGTTTAAGAGTGTTCAGACAATAAACATTTTTTTTTCAGACCAATTTATCTAGGACTACATTATTCAAAGTGTTCTTTTCTTTATGAAAGTAGCATGTGACTTGAGAGAAATCTGATTAGCATCTCTAGCAGGTAGAGATACTGCATAGAAGCTCTCTTGTAAATCAGACCAATATGAAAGCAAGCAATAAAATGAATAAATGAAAATGTGTGTATTTCATATATATATATATAGTGGTTAAAATAGACTCATTAAGGGATAAAAATATCCAATGAATTACTGGTTCATTACCTATTATTTTTTTGTGAATAGTAATATTCATAAAATAATAGGTTTAAGAATAAATCTTGGTTTACAAATATTCAAATTAAAATTCAGAAAATGGAGATGTAGCATTAATATAATTAATCAACTGCAAAAATTCAACATATTCTCTTACAGGTGTTTCAATTTTGCCCAAAGAATTAAATTCCAGTAAATGAAAACATTTATATTGGACAAAATCTCATCAGAGGAGTAGAAAAGACATACTGTTAGGTTATTAAATGTTATATATATATATATATATATATATATATATATATATATATATATATATATGACGATGATGATATATATATATATATGACGATGATGATATATATATATATATATATATATATATATATATACTAAGCTAGGTTGTGAAGCTGCTGCTCATGCCACCAGGGCTTTCACCAACTTGTCCTCTGAGTCCCCAAAGGTCATCCTCAAACTTGACCTTAAGAATGCTTTTAACTCCATCGGTTGAGACGTCATCCTTTGCACAGTAAGGGAGAATTCCCCACCACTTTATCACTTTGCATGGCAAGTCTATCAAGAGTCCTCCTACTTATCGTTTGGTGACCACCTCATCCCATCTGCCTCTGGAGTCCAACAGGGTGATCCACTTGGTCCTGCCCTGTTTGCATTGGGTATTGATGATGTTACCAAGGTGGGAGCCGACCTAGACCTAAATGTCTAGTACCTCAATGATGCTTGTTTGGGAGACCCTCCTGACCAGGTGCTTGCAACTGTGAAGACAATGATCGAGGAACTTGGTCATAGAGGTCTTAGCATTAACAGCTCCAAATGCAAGCTCTGGCTCCTCAACCTCCCAGATTCGCATGAGCAGACTACTAAACTATTTGTTGACTCCCTTTCCTCAATCGTGATTCCTCCTTCATCAGTGTGGTGCTCCTTTGGAGCCCCAATCACTGACCTAGCTTTTGAATCCATCTTTATATCCAAAATGGCTAACCTCAAACAACTTTTAAAAAATCTTGAATTGAGCCCCACCAAGGTCTTTTTATATTAAGAAATTACTTGTCAATTCCTAAGCTGTTGTATTTTCTGAGAGTTAGTCCCTCTTACAGATTCCTGTTGTCCCTCCAATACTTTGACAACTTAATCTTCAGGAAACTCGAATGCTTGGTCAATGTCAAACTCTCCCTAGAGTCCCATGACCAAGCTGTTTTGCCCAATGAGTTTGGGGGGTCTAGGTCTGCAAAAGTGCTCGTCTTTATCTCTTCCCTGTTTTCTTTCCTCCATCCATGCTTGCTCTCCTTTGGTAGGCAACATCCACTCCTCTCCAACATGGACTAATTCCAACAGGGAAATGAATGAAGCTCTATCACAGTGGCGAGAGCTAGGTTTGTCAGTTCCAGTTACAGTGGAGGATAGACGGAAACAGAGAGTATAGGACAATCTGTGTTCAGATGCAACTTTCAACTCTCTCCTTGATCATTCTGATCAATTTTCAAGGTGTCACCTAATTTAAGCTAGTGCAAAATATTGACGAGACTGGATTGATGCCTGTGGCCAACATTGGAGGTTTATTCAGTCTATATCAACTCAACATCTCTATCACACTCAGAGTGGGAGCTGATATCTGTAGGAGACTGAGATGCCACTGTGGTAGATCCCTCAACCCCACAAGTCTTCACGGTCTGTCTTGCCACCTAAATGCTGGTCGCTTCACTCGTCATACCAAGCTAAACCAAATCATTAAGCAAGCCCTGGCTTGAATTAATATCCGTTAGTTCTGGAGCCATTGAGGTTAACTAGAAGTGATGGAAAGAGACCAGATAGTTTTACCCTCTGTTCCTGGCTTAGAGGTAGGTGCCTCATTCGGAATTCCACAGTCTGTGACTCCTTTGCTCCCTCCCACATCCTGGATGCTGCTGTTATTGGGAGGGTCACTGCTTCCATAACCGAACGGAAGAAAACCCTGAAGTATTGGGACCTGACAGTGAACTACCTCTTCCAACCTGTGGTATTTGAGATGTTCAGAGGGACTGAGCCACTAACTGCAAAGTTCTTGTCAACGTTTGCAGCTTGCCTCATTGAGGGCACTTGGCTTTCCCAATTCCTTAGCCTCACCGTTGCCCGTGGTAATGCTGCAAGTGTGCTGGCTTGCTTCAGTAAGTTCCATTAAACCTTGTGTTGTAGAACCTGTTGCTGTGATAAAAAAAAAATCCCCACAAATGGTCTCAATACAGTTTTAGCAGAGAGATTTGGAAGAATTAGATGAAAGTTCTCCGGTAATTTTCTTTCATGTAAATAAAAGTTATTAACTCTTCAGATTGAATTCTGTCTGTTGAATTGAACTAATATAATCTGTTACTGGTCTCAGTTTATGAACCAACTTGCTTCCAGAACAGTATGAAGAGTCTTCAACATTAAAAAAAAAAAAACATAAAGCAGTCATCAAAATTAAACCTAGTAAAGTGACGTTTTATTTAATGATGCACTTGAATCACAATTACTAACGATATCTTAATTAGGAAGTAGAGATGAATGTCAGTGAGCACAAGAATGGTGGACAACTGGAGCACTCGACCAGGAGGGAAGGAGTCCAAAAACCAACAGTTTATTCATTGGGCCACTGGCGCTCCTAACAGAGAATTACTCAGAGGCCTGAATGCATTATTTAACATTAGTCATTACATCTTTGTAGAGAAAGAAAAGCATTCTTGGACTGTCTGAGAGTGTTTACCGAGGAAATCTGCCAAAGAATACAGAAAACAAGGAAATACTAGAAAACTCTCCTTTCTTACTAAGAGATTATGTTGACGCCCGCATTGATTTTCTTTTTTTCTTTTTCGCTTTTCTGTCTTCTACGCAATCTCTGTTAACTGTTGTACTTTTGTCATCTTATACAAAAAAGCATTGAGTATCCCCTGCTTGAAAGTATCTCCATCGCTGCTACCATTAAAGAACACATTATTCTATCTTTGAAGCAAACATCAATATTATTGTCGCTTTCGATATATAATAACGAGGGCAGCGAAACAACAATGCTACTGAAGTAGTCTCTTACACGACCGCTTCACATGCTAGAAACAGAAACTAAATATCCCTTAACACTCCACCTCTTTTTAAAGAACGAACTGTACAATAAACAGATACCCCCCCCCCCCTAAACAGACGGATACATCACCGCAAGGAAATATCTAACTACAGACCTGACCAGAGGCTAAATAACAAACGATATTTCTTACATGGACACACAAGACGTTGGAAGAGAGACGAGGACAATGGGGGAGGAGGAAAGAAATTTGAGACGTTCATGTTTTAGCGGCATGAGAGAAATAATGATGGATTATAAACTGCGGAATTGGAACCAGATAGTCTTCCAAACACGGTTTCAAAGACTGAAACAATATTTTTGAACGGGAATTTATGAGAAACTAATTCCTGTATTATTTAGACAGATAACGAAAAGATGATCATATTAACGAATTGACAACAGAATGTTGCCGCTGCGATCGTTCGAGAATAATTAATAACGCGTTATTAGCATATTAAAGCTTAATCTAAAACGTTACGAACACGTATTAGTATCATCATATAGTTATCAATATTGCATATTACTACTACTTTTGTGGAAGAGACAATCCTTAGATTTGGGTTATAAATCCCTTCCGAAAAAATAGTATAGGGAAATATTTTACGCTGATAAACAAGTGGAAATGAATAATTGTTGATAAAAGAAAAAAAGAAAAACATTACTGACAACATTAAAATTATTTAATTTAATGAACTGCATTCGAACATAAGCTAATGATCACCACTTGGTTCAGTAATCGAAACTTATGCTCTGATACACACACATCGTAACATTCATATCTATTTTTTTGTCCATTTAAATAGTGTACTTATATTGTGTTGTAATGTGTATTTATTCATTCATTCTTCATCTGAGAAGGATGGCCTAATGACAATTAAGGAGATTTTCATTATTATTATTATTATCAATACTATTTTAATTCATTTTTAGCCTCAGGATACAACATCAGATCCCAGTAGTATCACAACTACCACCGATTATTTCAACCAAAACAACTCATTTTTAAAGAAAATAAACATACAAATATGGCCAGTGTTAAAAAAAAAATTGAATTTAAGGTTATTATTCTGGGGTAACGATGTGTTAAAAAACAAAGATATAATGATGATGATGGTTTCAAATTTTGCCACACGGGCAGCAATTTTGAGGGAGGTGATGAGTCGATTAGATCGACCCCCAGAGTTTCACTGGTACTTATTTTATCGACTCCGAAAGGATGAAAGGGAAAGTCGGCCTCGGCGGAATTTGAACTCGGAACGTAAAGACGGATGAAATGCCGCTAAGCATAATAATAATAAAATCTTGGCGGGAGTAACAAGTTGTCTGTTGTCCAGGAAATCAACAAGTAAATAGAATGGCTATCGTAGCTGCAGTCCTTTCAACACTGACTTTTCTTTTCGTTTTTTTTTTCCGTCAGAAAGGATGACAGTAAAATACATGCAAACAAGGAAATTTTTATGTGGTCATTTGATCTGCTAGAAATAACAGCCAAATCTCCCTAAAATCACACCCTACCGTCATGGGAGGGGGGGATATCATATAATGTAGTCCCTAGTTTTCACACCTCACGAAGTAACAGTAAAAGATACTAGTCCAACAGGAGCAATCAGAGCCTGTTTGTGCTTGGATAATCTGCTAGAAACACCAGCCAATTCTTCAAATCATACCCTACAGTCTTGGAACCAAAAAGGAAGGACACATCTTATAATGTAGTCCGTTGCTTGGTACCCCCTTCTTCACCTCTCCCCCTAAAAAACGAAATGATCGCAGTGAGAATGCTTTTGATCACAGCCTCTTTCTGTAGTCATTCGACCTGCTAAAAACAGCAGTCAAACATTCCTCAAATCACACCCCACGGACCGCAAACAAAATTTAAAAAAAAACAATACATTAGATATTGTAGTCTCTTATATGTTGTAACGCATATAATCTTCTCGGCCACGACTGACCTGGCTCTCAACAACAACAACAGTAACTACCAGTGGCAGATAAATTACATGATTTAGTTTCGTTTCTCCTTCTTCCTTGTTTGTTTGTTGTGAGCAGAAGATTCTTCCTGTTTAGCCTCGTCCAGCAGTCTCCATCACATCTTTGGTGAGGCTTTTGAATAGCCTCCACAACATCAAGACAATGAACTGCATGGGTTTTACCTTTATCTTTTTAAATTATTGCCGTGTTTTCATGCTACAGGAATTACAAATCTAAAACAATCCTTCCCACCCACCCGTCCCCATTTTTTTTTGTTTTTGTTTTTTACATTTTCGAACCCCACCCACTATCCGATTCCGTACCCTTTTTCTTCCCTACGAGGTAGCAGTGGCTATTCCGAAACACTGCCCTGTCTTTTTGTACATCTAGGACTACATTCCCCAATGTATCCCTTTCTTTATAAGAAAACAGGGTGTGGTCTGAGGGAGATTCAGCTGTTATTTCTTGCACATCAAATGGCCACATAGAGTTTCCCTCATGTTGTAGCTGTTCCAAAACTCCATCCCGTCCTTTTGTATATCTAGAGTAACATTCTTTCGTGTATCCTTTCTATGTTTTTGTTTTTGAGAAGGCAACGCGTAAGCTGAGAGATTTGGCTGCTATTTATAGCGGATCAAATAATCATATCGAAACTCCGCCACATCTTTTAGGCTAACTAGGACAAAACTGTATCCATTTTTTGTTTTTAATATTTTAATAAGGTAATCTGGGGGCGATTACAACCAAGTTGAAGAAACCACATACGTTTTCCTCCTTGGTGTAGTTCGGTTCTTCCTCAACTGCTAATTACATATCTAAAAGAAGTAACTGCACGCTCAAAACTGTAAACATAGCTGCAACTATTTAAAAAGCAATAAGGTGAGTGATTAAGTAATTAGAGAGAAAAAGAAGGTAGTTCCCGGTAAACCTGCTATGGAAAATTTGATTTCGATTTCCCTGTTTGATACGACTTCACTTTGGTGTTTATGAATAATATAAATAAAACCTGAATATCACAACTTCCTGTTTAAGATCAAAGTAGAAACATAATAATAATAATAATAATAATAAGTGACAGCGTATTACTCGTGCTATTTCTCAACGTACCTGACTTCGTCGATCAGTCGACATAGTGTCCGTCCTAAAACAAACCTCAAGTCAGCAGATTCGCAGGAGAAAAAAGAGAGATACAAGACGTCGTGTCCTGTCGTCTCTTTTTACGTTTTTTCTTTTTCTTTTTAATCTTCGGCAAGAGACTGGTCAACCTCAACGTTCTGAAGATGATTCTGTTGCCTCTGCCCAAAATGTGTGTTTGGCGGCAGTAGCTGGCGCTACAGCTGTTTATTTGATCGGCCCAAACCGAAGGACATGTTCCATTGGAAGTGACGTCACAACTCGCACGACAGCTGCTTTGGTCTCTGGCAGGGGAAGAGGGGGAGGAAGAAAAACAGAGAGAAATTCCGAAAGTAGCGTCCCCTAGCGGTGGCCTTACAAATAATAACCACTTCACGAGTTATCTACTCTTGATGTAGTTGTTGCATTTCGCCTTTTTATCACAGAGGCAAATTGAATTATGTCGGAGGACAATAATAATAATAACAATGATATTTATCTGTTCCGAAATACAGTAGAAACTATTATTTAACATCGTTAATCTTAATGGTTAACAAAGGCAATATTTAAGTGTAAAAAAGGTTTAAATGAGTTGGGCTTTATGAGTGTAGTCGGTGTTTACTTCGTATGATTGTGTGCGTGTTAGCAATGAAGCAAAATTCGGACTTCGTTGTTATTTTAGCGCACGGCTCGGCCCTGACTGAGTGAACCCTGTAGTCAAAGATGGTGTAGCAGTGACAAACCCGTCTTAAATATGGAATGCATTGTCCTAACGTGTCCTTCCTTTTAAGACAGTGCGGTGTGGATAGAAGGAGATTTAATTGCTATTTCTAGCAACGCGTTTGACTTTCTTGTTGATTCGTTGTTTCGTGGATGTAATAAACTTCACTTATTTACTGTTTATTATTTTTCATTTTGAGGCGGCGAGCTAGAGGAAATGTTATCAAGCCGGACGAAATGCTTAGCGGTATTTCGTGTCTTTACATTCTGAGTTCAAATTCTTTCGGGGTCGATAAATTAAGTATCAGTTGCGTACTGGAATCCATCTAATCGACTGGCCCCCTCCCCAAAAATTTCGGGCCTTGTGCCTAGAGTAGAAAACAATATTATTATTATGTGTGTGTTTCCGCCAAGGTTGACTTCGCCTTTCAACCTTAACTAGTTGATTAAATAAATACCAGTCAAATACTGGAGTTGATGCCAACCTTGTGCCAAAATTTGAATCCATAATGGTTGTTGTTATTTGGTCGCATGTCAGCCCGGATACAACAGACCTACTATCAAAGACGTTCCAACCGAAACCATTCTTTCCTTCCGTTTTTTCTTTTACATACATTCATGAATGTGACATTTTTAAAAGGTGGTAGGTTGCGATTTGAGGGAGGGAAACACGTCGTGGCTCCCTTTTGGGCTCAATTTTTTTCTGCCTTTCTCACCTCTAATTTGTAAGTTGGAGATATAGAATATTAAAAATGTATTGTGGTGGTTATTTTTAGTCCAATGCTGCAACTATAAATTTAACTCACCGAATTCTTCCTACCAGAGAACTCATCAAAATACTCTAAAGACTATTTGACACCTGTTGATATAAATACACACCTCTGTCTCCTTCAATCTGTGTTACACACCCAGTCAAAAACTATTTGTTGCTACGATACAGAGCAGAATCAACAGAGACAAATTAAATGCCTTACCATTTTACTCTTTTAATTCCATTCACATTTTGGATGCCTTATAGGAATATATCTGGCCGTTTGTGTGCACCTTGCGACCACCACCACCCAGTCAGATTCTCTTGTAAAAATCCTTTGCAGGAGAGTGGATTAGCGTTTAGTTGTGTTGTTATTTGGTACGCTGTTTAGCATGCTATTATAGTATGAATGTTTTGGACGTTGGTGTCTACTTCGCTCCTTTACACACGAGTTCTAGCAAAATTTCCAATGTTGTTCCAACTATTCAAGTATTATCCATCGTCTACAACCAGTGCACTCTACAAGATTTTATCCATGGTGATAAAGTCTTTAGCGGTGCCTCATTTTGAAGAATATGGTCCCTTTGACCGCCATTCTCACACTAATGTGTCCCTTTTATAGTTGTAATCATCTTAAAACTTATCTTTGTGCTGACAAGCTATATAATGGTTTTATTTTTCTTTTGGCCGTTCCACAAAGGGCTATCGTAATTTCACAATGGGTCAGATGAAATTTGTTGAAGCAAATTTTCTATGGCCAGATAGCTTACCTGTCGCCAATCCTCACTTGTTTCTAAAGCAGGTATTTCCTCCTTTGTTGTTCCATAGAATACTGGAAACAAGCAACACCATTTTTATGATAGTAATACCCTTTACGCCTAACGCACGGTATGAAAACAAGGAAATAAACGCGCGCTAAGACACACACACACACACATATATATTCTTTTACTTGTTTCAGTTATTTGACTGCAGCCATGCTGGAGCACTGCCTTTAGTCGAACAAATCGACTGCAGGACTTATTCTTTGTAAGTCTAGTACTTATTCTATCGGTCTCTTTTTGCCGAACCGCTAAGTTACGGGGGACTTAAACACAGCGACATCTGTTGTCAAGTGATGGTGGGGGAACAAACACAGACACACAAATACATATATATATACACACACACACATGTTATTTATTATTATTATTTAATTGAACGCCACACATCCATTTCCAAGTAAGTATATATATATATATATATATATATATATAGGCGCAGGAGTGGCTGTGTGGTAAGTAGCTTGCTTACCAACCACATGGTTCCAGGTTCAGTCTCACTGCGTGGCACCTTGGGCAAGTGTCTTCTACTATAGCCATCTCTTCTACTATATCCATCTCTTCAAATTCTGTCTGACCCATGCAAGCAAGATTGCACATATTCCTTGCAAGTGGTAAACCACCTAAAAAGCCAAGAGAAGGTATTATATGCCCTATCCATAAAGGCTAAAAACTACCGGCCCATGTCTTTGACTTCACACAGTCAAAAAGAAACTGATAATGTTCCTAGACAAAAATGACATTGAATGGTATTCAGCATAGCTTCCAACCAGGAAGAAGTTGCCTCACACAGTTGTTAAGGTACTATGAGTGAGTTTAGAAGCAGCTATTTGACCATTTAGATGTTGATATGATATAGCTCAGCTTCACAAAGGCTTTTGATCAGGTGAGTCATTACGTGATCCACCTTATCATAGTGGATGAACTCGGAGAGTGACTTCCTAAAAGATAGAAATCAGGCAGTTTCAGTCAGCAGTGCCCTCTCTAATGAAACAAACCCTGAATGCAGTCCCCCAGAGAACTGCTTGGGATCATTACTGTTTATGAGTGGCTCTCTTAGAAATACTATTGTCAATCAGACAGTCACTGTCACTAGGTACGCCAATGATACAAAATTATTACAGGCATTAACCTCGACAATGTTGAAGGATTACACCAGGACTTGAAAGCAATATAAAGAAAACTGAGGAAAACAACATGCAGTTTAATGCTGGAAAATGTCAAGTACTGTGCTACCAGCTCACAAATGATAAAATATACCATAATTTATTGGTAAATCTACATACGCTAAGACTAAATGAAACTAATAAAAATGAATTTGGTACTTTATTTAGCAAAATAAAATGGCACAAAAGCAATTGGAAGGTGAGAAAATAGATTTTACAAGGGTTCCATTCATTTTTAAGGTTCAGCACTTCAAAATTTCTTCTTTTTAGCTTGGAAACTATGCCTGGAACTCTTTTGCTTACGTGTATTCAGATGTGATATGTAGCAGAAGTCTTCCATCATATTGATACAAGGGTCAGCTAAAAAATTCACAGGTTGACCAAATATTCTCTCATGGAATGTCAGCAAATGAGGTTTATTTTTCAACATAAACACCCATGTGGTCCACATACGTCTTCCATCGGTGTTGCAGTGCTTCAATCCTGTTGGTAAAAACAAGTCATCGACAGCAGATATGACGTCATCATCACTGCATTATTGGTTCCCAACAAAGTGTTTTTTCATGGTGGGGAACAAATGATAGTCAGATGGGGGCCAAATCAGGAGAATAGGGAGGATAGTAAACCAGTTTAAAGTCACAGCCATGCACAGGAGCCATTGATGCCAAGGACTCGTGTACTGGAGCATTGTCCTGATGAAACAAGACCCCATTCATCAGTTTCTTGGGTATTTGGTCTTGATAGTCTTTCCTAACTGCCTCAGCACATTGACATAGTACTCTCCATTGATGGTGTGACCCTTTTGAAGACAGTCAATAAACTCAATGCCATTTGCATCCCAAAAAACTGAAGTCATCATCTTCCTTGTAGATGAAACGACCTTATCTTTCTTTGGAGCAGGTGAGGAGGGGTGTTTCTACTGCATGGATTATCTCTTTGTTTCTGGCTCAAAGTGATGAACCCAACACTCATCCTGGCTGAGGAAATGCCAAAGGAAACCAGCTGGATCTGCCTTAAACAATGTCAGATTTTTCTGTGATGTGATCTGCCTGGTGTGCTTTTGATCAGGTGTCAGAAACTTTTGTCATGCCAAGTACTTTGTGCAGAATATTCTCAACCTTGTCACGGGATATGCAAACAGCCTTGGCTATTGGATTTAGAGTCAATTGTCTGTCATGCATCAACATGTGGTAAACACGATCAATGTTTTCCTTCATGATGGCAGTTGCAGGACATCCACACATTGGGTCATCTTCAAGGCTCTCTCTTCCCCTCCTAATTTCAGCTGCCTACTTTTTCACTGTTCATAAAACTAGAGTATCATCCCCTAATGTAGCAACCAAGTCAGCATGAATGTCCTTGGGGACTAAACCTTTTTTCTGCAGGTACTTGATAACATCACAATGCCAAATTTTGTCCATTTTCAAGAGAAGTCACTACCAGTTACTTTTGAAGTCTTCTTTTAACAGTCAGATGTCAGTTTACCTGGACAGAAACAATGCAGTTATTTACAAGAAGGGTTGAAATTAATGCAAAATTTCACAACTCTAGCATTATTCCCTCATAGGCAGCCTATGAACCTTTCAGCATAAGCAAGAGTGATGAAAGAACTATTTACTACCCCCACCCAACACCATCATCATCATCAACAAGAAAGTTCTTTACTTATCAACAGAAAACCCCTATTGTTTAATGCCTGTATGAGAGATAGACAGATCGCTAAATAGAGATATGTCCATAATATCACAGAAGTAAAAAGAGAAAGAGATTGCACAACTAGAAAGCTCTCTATGAAAATTTCTGTGCATGGCTGTGTGTGTGTGTGTTTAAATATGTGTCTCCTTAATTTAACTTTGCACAATTGTAAATTATAAAACAAATACCAACATCAGAGAAAGTGATGCTGTTTACAAATTTTCTGTGAAAACAATGTCTGGCTATTTTGCTGCTTGTTTTTGGAGGTCTAGAGAAAGTATTTTGTTATTGTCTTTAGTCTCATTTAACAAACTGATTGATTATGTTTCAAAATAATCTTGACTGAACCCCATTGGCTAAAACCTAATTAAGATTATTACAAAATTGTTATCATCATCATCATCATTTAATGTCCCTTTTTCCATTCTAGCATGGGTTGGATGGTTTGGCAAGAACAGATTAGCTAGACGGTTCCTCCAAGTTCTATGTCTGCTTATGTGGGGTTTATACAGCTGGATGCACTTCTTAATGCCAACCACTCAACAGAGTGTAGTGGGTCCTTTTTACATGGCACTAGCACTGGTGAGGTCTCCAAGTACCCGCAAGATAAGACCAACTGAACTGGGTATAGGCTGGAGAAATAAACTATGACAGAGGGAGAGGGGCAGGTGCTCTGCTCACTTGTTAGTTTCTTACCAAAATCACCATGGTATCACTTCTGCACCCACCCTACTCGTCAGATTTAGCACCTGCAGACTTCCATGTCTTCCCCAAGATGAAAATGCAGTTCAAAGGTTGCCATTTTAGCACTGTTGTTGAGATCCAGAGCGAATCACAGAACGTACTCGACTCATTTACAGTAAACATCTTCTAGGCTGGATTCCAAAAGTGGCAGGAACGTTGGGACTGGTGTATTGCTGCTCAAGGTGACTATTTCAAAGAAGATTATGTTACAACTTAGGTAAGTAAGTTATTTTTTATTAAACATAATTAGTCCAGGAACTTCTTGATAATACCTTGTACATGCACACTATCATTGCACATCCATCATAGCATACTTGTTTCATTTCTTTCAAGTCTTCGCAAGTCCTCTGCATTCATAATCCAACTTTCACACCCATGTAGCATTGCTGTTCATATAAAGGCATCATACAATCTTTTTTTTTTTTTCTGAGAGAGAGAGGCCTTTTGTTATCAATGGAGGTAAAAGTTCTCCAAAATTTTTCCAGCCAGTTCATATTCTAGCAACTACACTTTCTGTGGTATGAGGGAACTGTAATACAGGGATTAAAATATGGTTCACCTACCTCTCGTTGTTAGCTGTCCAGCTGTTTCACCTAATGTTAGCAGCTGCTACTACCAATGCCGCTAGCTCGCTCCACTAATGTCTGTTCATCTCGACTGCCCCAGGCTGACCTCGGTCTTGTTTCTTTCACTTCCTCTCTCCTCCTTCCTGTTCTCGTGGGACCCCTTGACCATTGACATCACAGCCCTTTCCTTCCAGCTCATCTCATCCCAACACGTTCACAGCATCCTCCTCCACCTCTATTTAAGTCACTTACATCAAAGAAACTGTCTACTTCTTCTAGGGACCCTCCTGGGCATTTCAGAACATCTATTTCCTGCGTGCTCCTATTATTTATTGCTCCTGCTCACCTGCCACAAACAAATTCAATTTTCTCTGTCAACCTTCCTTTGATTCTGCTGCAACTGTCATGTGCCCATAGTTTGCACTGACCCCACACTTATGGAATTTCTATCTACATCTTGTCTACATATAGAACAGGGCTATTTACTCAACGGGATTAGTGTTCTGTTTGTTCTCCTGCTAATTAGAATTTTAGTCTTTGCCAAGTTAACTTTAAGACCCTTGGAATTTTAATTCTAATTCATCTACACTTTCAGTTATAATAACAAGGTCATTAGCATAGAGGAGTTCTTATTGATAACCAGTCTTAAATTCCTCTGTTATGGCCTGGAGGACTATGATAAAATAAAAGGGGACTCATAACCAAACCCTTATGGACTCCTACCTGCACACTAAATTCACTCTTGTACTTGTTAACTCTCACTTTGCTAAAGGTACCCCTGTACCTGGCTTGAATGGCTCTCACTAGCCAGTCATCTATTCCTAGCTTTCACATCAACCATCAGCACCAGATGAGGGATCAAGGTACCTTGTCAAAGGCTTTCTCTAGGAATAGTGGTTCACTTTCTGCTAAATACTTCTCCAATATGAAACCAAACTGCATCTTGTCTAGGTCAATCCTCTTTCTAATTAACTGGTCCAGTAATTTGATATCTCTGTAATTACTTCTTTCTGAGGCATCCTATTTATGTTTGTAATAGTTGACTATCATGCTGCTACACTAATCACTGGGTATGGTCCCTTCCAAACCTCTTCTTTTCTGCCTCTCCCCTTGCTAAATAGACCTACCTTCCAGCTTCTAGCTACCTGGTAAAGTTCTCTGCTGGCCCCATTCTTGCAAACCTTCCAGGGCTGCCTCTTCACTTTTATTGTTCTGTCTACTTCATTGTTCCACCTCTACACCACCTTTAGTCTGGCTAGAAATTTGCACATACCACGAATTTGGTCTGTAAAAATATATTCTGAATATTTTTACCAACATAACACAACACCCAAAAGTTCTTTTCTAGTTCTGGTCATTTTTTGTTTCTTGAAATTAGTATCATCTTCCCATGGTGCATGATGCAGTGGATAGAACAGGATAACAAAAAATAAAATGCCAACAGACAACATTAACTATACATCAACTGAAGGGTTGAAAAAAATATTGGTGGAACTTAAAAATTAAATCCAACATCAATTTAAAACTGCTGCCACAAGCACCACCACCATCATCTTCAACAACATCATGTTCCATCACTGTAGTTCATCATCTAGTGATGCAATGATATAATGTTCATGAAAGAAATGTTTATGAAATATCTAAGGAAAGTTAAAACTCAAAAAAAGAGAGACAAAAATAATAAAGTTTATAATATATAGTAATGTTTAATTGCTAGTAATAACAGTTAGAAAAAAATAAAATAAAATAATGGGATTTTGTTAATTCAATGCCGCTTTAAGAAGGCTTTTAGAAAAATGTTGTAATCAATGTTTCCATGGAAATCTTTATCGTAGTATGTAACAATGCTATAGAATTCATCTTCTGTCAGATTGATGTTGTAATTTCGAAGAATCTGTCTGAAACTTTTAATATCAGTAAAACCAGTCTTCTGAGAATCGACCTTTAAAAAGTTCCTTCGCATGGTCTTCCAATGCTTTATTACACATGGGTAAATTCTCAACATTGCCTGTGACAGTCCACTAACTAATGGCCCTGGAGCAAACTGAAAAATATAACGACTAGCGATAATTTAGGAAACAAAATTGGAAATATATTGAGTCAGAGATAATTTATGAAGCAAAATTAAAAAAAAAAAAAAAATGACCAGTGACAATTTAAAAGAAAATTAACAAAGAAATAGATAATACCAATTATGCATTTATATCAGACAATACATGTTTTTTTTTCTTTCTGTGACATAAGCTGAAGAAATAATCTAAATTCAAAATTTTCAAACTATGAAGTAAAAGTGTCTACAACCAGAGACCAAAACTGAATTGCAGATTTGTCTCTGTTCTATCAGACTTTATCCCTTTCTCTCTCTCTCTGGCTGGGTAACCATATACCTCCTTTATAGCAAAACACCTGTTTCTGTCTCTCTGTCTCATTATAACCTTTCATCATCTGACACAAGGTCATCTCCTCCAACGCCCCCTCCCCTCTCAAAAATTTTTTGTCTTGCCAGTTACTTGGTAGGCCCGCCGATGCTGATGCCACTTAAAAAGCATCCTGTCCACACTGTGAAGTGGTTGACATTTGTAAAAACCATGCCAAAACTGACCTCACTTATGCTTGTGCCACATAAACAGCACTCAGTCCACTCTGTGAGATGGTTGGTGTTAGGAAGGGCATCCAACCATAAAAACCATGCTAAAGCAGACACAGTAGCCTGGGGTAGTCTTCTACCTGGCCGGCTCCTGTCAAACTGTCTAACCCATGCCAGCATGGAAGGTGGATGTTAAACAATGATGATGATGATGACAATGAATATGACAAAGCGGAAAACTGGGAGAATCGTTAGCATGCCTGGTGAAATGCTTAATGGTATTTTAGCTGTCTTTATATTCTAAGTTCAAATTCTGCTAAGATCAACTTTGCCTTTCATCTTTTTTTGGGGGTTGATAAAACAAGCACCAGTTGAGCACTGGGGTTGATGTAATCAACTTTACTCCTGGGTATCAGTATAAAAACTATCCAGTGACAATATGGGTGGCAGGCTCAGGAATGTGGGAGTGCCATGATCTCAAGCGCAAGCAAATGATCCCAAAAATGTTCAATGCCATTCCCTGTATATCTGGTTTTATATCGAGAGTGATCTGCTAGAGACTTGCTTTAGCAGAAGCTAAGGGGTGCCTCACTCCCAGTGGTCTTCCAGTATGCTGGACACCAGCCTGGAATATCTGAGGGCTCCTGCTACAGCCAGATAGTTGTTGAACTTATACTAGGTTCATCCATCCTTTCAACAGGTCTTGTTTGCAGTCCTGCTGAGTTTCTAGCATCCCTCCTCATCAGGCAACCCTAGTTGAGGATAACAGTGTTTAGTTGCCAACAACCCAACCAGGCAACAGGGTGTACTGGATTCCATGTTACCAGTGAGAGAGCTCACAAGTGACCACTCTCTCTCTCTCTCTCTCTCTCTCTCTCTCTCACTCTCTCTCTCTCTCTCTCTCTCTCTCTATTTCTCTCTCTCACACGCACACAGAGGCAATTATACAGATAAACAAATGAGACACATCAAATATATTAAATACATATTTGATGAGTCTAATTTGTTTATCTGCATAACTGCTTCTATACCCGCTCAACATGATCTCTCCTATAGCCTCTTTTTACCTTGTGGAATTGATTCCCTGCAAAGACAGTGGAGTCTAAGTTTGAATCTCATAAGCACTATTAAGTGTCTTCTATATTGAGAATCTCTGGATCTCATTTGTGAACTATATATATATATATATATTTATATATATATATATCTGTAAAAATATGTGACACTTATTCAGTAGCCATGATAAAACTCCGAGTTTCAGATGCCGGGGTGGGAGCCCACGCCAACATCTCTTCAGTTATCCGGCCATTGAAAATTCCTGTGAAAAATGACCGTTAAAAACAAAGGGAAATTACTGTGTAGTGACAAGGTCAAAACGCATCAAAATGGCATCCGAAACTCAGAGTTTTATCATGGCTACTGAATAAGTGTCACATATTTTTACAGATAAATTCCTCTATTTGCATAATATCGAGGTCTCTTTCTTTCTTTTGTTGTCCTTCCTGTCTAATATATATATATATATATATATATATATATATAGAGAGAGAGAGAGAGAGAGAGAAAGCGATATAAGTCCACTCTGTAGAGTGGTTGGTGTCAGGAAGGGGATCTAGCTGTAAAAACCCTACCAAAACAGACACTGTAGCCTGGGGTAGTCTTTTGCCTCGCTGGTTCCTGTCAAGTGGCCTACCCATATATGCATGGAAGACAGATGTTAAGCAATGATGATATACATATTATGAAATACATATGCACTTGTGCACAAATTGTAAACAAAAACTTCAGCAGTTGATAGTTGGCATCAGGAAATTCTGCCTCACTGTAGACTTGTCTAACCCATGCTACCTTTATTGGTACAAACTCAGTAAGTAAGCACCAATAAATAATGGAGTTGATTCAGAAGAACTAACAATATGAAAACTGATCATGTGCAATGTGAAAACAAATCAATACAATCAATATAACAAAATAAACCATTTAATAAATGGACCAGCTACATACCTTATCCATGTTACTATCGTCAAGGACTTTTCTATCAGGTAATACTGGTTTGGTGGAAGTTTTTAAATCCAGCATGAAATAGCGAATCATTTCTCTGTATGCCATTGTGTCATTACCCTTTACATCAAATTTATTGGCTAAAGTATTGAATTCATCATTTGCAATCGATTTCCCATATGTGAGCAAGATATCTAAAGCACAGAAGAAAGCAAAATAAAAAAGAACAATAAATTATAAAAAATAATTCCAAAGAATTTTAATTGCAATGACAATCAACTTATTGCTGCAGTTGTAGTTGGAAGTTTTGATGAAGAAAATATATGATCAGAGACACTCCATCCATGACCTCTTATCACTTTGAGGGTATCTAGGACAACATAATTTATTTCTTGCAATAGTTTGATGTGATCGAAGGGAGATTTGGCTGCTATGTCTAAAAAGACAATTGATTATAAAAAAGCTACGGCATTAGTTCATTGCCTTACACTGCTTCAAGCCATTAACTTTGGATGAAGTTGTAGGGATGCCATTGTGAAATGCACCATGTTTTGGACATCTAAACCTGGCAGAGTCCATCCTTCCCTAGGTCTGGCCACAGCTGATTTCTAAGATAGAGAGGGGAAGTGAAAGAGAATGGTGGGGGAGACAGAGAGAGAGAACTGATCTTGTACAGGATTGAGAGAACTGATCTTGTACAGGATTGAGAGTTCATTTAGTGTAGGTAAGAAGTTTGCTTCTCAACCATGTGGTTTCAGGTTCAGTTTCATGGTGCAGTACCTGAGGCAAGTGTTTTTTTCACTATAGCCCAGGAGCTAACCAAAGCTTTGTGAGTAGATTTAGTGGACAGAAACTGAAAGAAACCTTTGATATATTGTGTGTGCTTGTGTGTGCATGTGAGTGTATGCATTGTGCTGCCCAGACATCACACAACAGTTGCAAACTTGAGTCACTGTCATACGAGTGATATTGTTCCTTTCGAGTCTTCAATGAAAAACATGTCTGAGCGTCAGGAAATATTACCTTGCTTGGAAACAGGTATGGGTTCGTGACAGGAAGGGTATCCAGTCATAAAAAATGTGCCACAATAAATTTAGTCTAACCCATAAAAGTATTGAAAAGTAGACATTAAAACAATACTAATGATGATGAGGCAAAGTTGACCACACACACACACACACACATATACACACACATTCGCATGCATATATGAATGGATTCCATACCGTTTCACAGATGAAATACCGTTCACAAGTCAGAGCTGTAATAAGAAGGCATTTGTCTGCATTAGGATGTTATTGTGCCATTATTTAGTTGGTAAAAGCAGCAGAGCACTGAACAAAATATCTTATGCTCTCATGTTTCTAGATTATCTGTTCAAATCCAAGCAGAGGTATCTTTGACTTACATTTTTTCGATACAATCAATGACAGTAATCGATTCAATTATGATCTCACGCACACACACCGTACCACATCACTTCACCTCAATACCTTCTCTTATCAAAAGGTGCCATTGTGTCCTGGTAAAAGCAACATTCAAATATTAATAATTAGAGAAATTGGTTTAAGGTGGAAAGCTGGCAGAATCATTAGCGTGTCAGGCAAAATGCTTAGCAGCAGTTTGTCCATCTTTACATTCTGAGGTCAATTTCATCGAGGTCCACTTTGCCTTTCATCCTTTCAGGATCAATAAAATAATTACCAAGTTGAATACTGGAGTTGATTTAATCAGCTTATCTCCTCCTTTGAAACTGCAGGCCTTGTGGCAAAATGTGAAATCAACAATTAGAGAAGTGGGTAACAGGTAGTTTAACAAGCCAGGCTTGATGCATCACAGGTTTTAGTGAGACCACAATATTCTGGGATCAAATCCTGCCAGAACAGATTATACTTTTACCACAATGATAAATAACAATTATTATTATTCAAATGCGTCATCTAACATCTGCCTCAACAAAATTTTTCACAATTTGTTAAAAAAAAAAGATTAAAATGGAAATTTCCGTTCATTTTTACATTCATTTTCTCCTTTTTTTTTTTTTTAAATAATGAATTTTTCACATCTGAACATATGTTTGTTGAAGTTTTTAAATTTTTGTTTGTTTCTTTTCTTTTCTTTTTCTTTTTTGATAGCTGGATAAGTTGATATATTTAATCAGGCAAAGAATTTTCAAGTCAGAAAGTCCAAAACAAAATAGAGTTATGTACCTTGGCCCATGGAGTACGGCAAAATGGTTAGCAACTAGGTTTTAATTTATAATAGAAGTTATACTAATTCAGTGAGTAGACCAGACCATCACCTATCTTGGCTATTCATGGGTATAACATACACACACACAAACGAATAAATATGGAAATGATTACAAGAGTTTTCTGCTGTTAATGATGGTGACAGTGACAGCAGTATTGGTATGATGATGACAACAATAATAACAATGATGACAATAGCAAAGAGTAGGAGTTATGTTTGATGGTCTGGAAATTCCTAAACTGTAATCTCCCATACTGCTGAAGAATATGAGAGAGAGAGGTGGGGGAGAGTCATGAAAGATTTAAATGACAATTTAGCCTTGTGGTTCTCATGCATTCTTCACCCTTTGATTACTATTTTACTCACCTGAACCCCTATTGCCATTTTATGTTTGTTTTTTTTTTAAAGTTTATTTTTATAATTTAACATTATTAAGAATTTTTATCATTATCTTTTTTTTTTTTTATCTATTACTTGTTTCAGTCATTAGACTGTGGCTATGCTGGGGCACCACCTTGAAGAAATTTTAGTCAGATGAATTGATACCAGTACCTATTTTTTTTAAAGCCTGGTACTTATTCTATTGGTACAAGGATGTAAGGTCACCAACACTGGTTGTCAAGCGGAGTGGGGGGGGGGACAAACACAGATATAAATACACACACACACACACACACACACATATATATATATATATATATATATATATATATATATAGTGTAGTATATTGCCACTTAAGTGTGGCTGACCCCTAGGGGTGGATGTTACTGTTGCTTTTAGCCCCAGGATCATGGTGGGAGGGATAACTTCCCTTGGCAAACAGGACACAGTAGTGTGTCGATAAGCCAGCTGGAGGAGATGTCCTCCTGGGGCTAAAAGCAACAGTAACATCCACCCCTAGGGGTCAGCCACACTTAAGTGGCAATATACTACACTTTATCGTGCAGTTACTGTTAATACTTCATTTAGAGAATTAACATTGCTTATATATATATATATATATATATATATATATATATATATATATATATGTCTGTATGTATGTATGCATGTGTGTATATATATATATATATATATATATATGTCTGTATGTATGCATGTGTGTGTATATATATATATATATGACAGGCTTCTCTCAGTTTCCATCTACCAAATCCACTCAGAAGGCTTTGGTTAGTCAGAGGCTATGGCAGAAGACATTTCTCCAATGTGCCATGCAGTGACATTGAAACCAGGGCCATGTAATTGGGAAGCAAACTTCTTACCACACAGCCATGCCTGCACCTATATATGTATACATGTATGTATATTTGAATATGCATGTGTGTATTAGTTCAATAAATTATTTCTGTGCATGGTTTCCATGTTCCACATCGAATTTTCATTTATGTATAATATATACATATATATATATATATATATATATATACATACACACACACACACATTATGCGTACATACACGCACATTAATACATACACATATACATTCAAACAAACATAATTGAAAACTTTAGATGTCTGAAATTATCTCCCTTTACACATACTTTTTAGTTTGAGAGAAATTAGGTTTGCTAGGTTCTTTCTTGAACTTTAGTATAAAGATTTGGCAATACTATTTACATGAGGCCTCTGTAACAGAGGGCAAACAACTGAAGCCACCAGCAGATGAGAAGTCAGTAGTTCAAATCATGAGATTGGCACTAACTAACATACTTTACTCTTTAAAACAGCCAGGTTCACCTAGCTTGCAATGCTAAGTACAAATCCTTTTCTGAATGTAGCTTAGAGAGCGGTGGGATCTATCAAACCTGTCAAACTAATCTGTCCAAGGACACTAGTAATGATGTGGTGTGTGTTGGCAAGTAATGAAGAGAAAATGTTTGTAAATAAAACAAAATATTTTACAATGAACAAGAGGATCAGAGAGAGAGGGAGAGAGAGAGAGAGAGAGTTTCAGTTAATTAAGGTTGAATTTTTGGTAAATTTTGAGAAGTATACACCCACATGCATTTCAATAAGAAAAAAAAAAAAAGACTTTGGATTTTTTGTGTGGAGTCAAGTATCCTCATCTCTTAATGTGCTGTAAAACCCTTATTTTTGTTCAGAAAAAAAAAGGGGGATGGGAAACTGGACCCTCCCCCCCCCCCCCCCCACTATCCTGGAATTATTGGGAATGTCTTTTTTTGCATTGAATGAATTATGGTGACCTCCTAATGTGCCACAAAACACTTTTTTGTCTGGAAACGGGGGGGGGGGAGGGCTTGAAAATTTCACACCCCCATTTTCATGGGGAAATTATTTTTGCTACTTGTTAATATATGCCACAAAACACTTCCTTTAGTCCGATAAACGGGGGTGGGGTGAAGGGAGGGGTGGAACCCTTCGAAATTTCACCTCGCCTCCACTTTCATGGGTAAAATTATATTTGCTGGTTTTTTTTTTTCACCCATATTTTTAGATAACATTCTGCAGAAATACGTTTACAAAAGTGTGGATTACATAAGATTGAAAAATCAAGCAAGTTTGAAAAGAATAAGTGAAAATGCTGAAGTGATACAAATTAGTGGTAATGAAGCCTGAGCAGGAGAGAAGAAGAAGGATACAAAATTCTTCTAAAAAAAAAACATTAATGTTTGCGTCTGTGTATGTGAAACAAGTAAAAGTATATTAAAACAAAATATCTTTTTCATACCTCTTGAAATCACTGGATTTATTAATCCCAGATTGCAGAATAGATTTGAAATGGTATTGCGTGTTTTAGAAAAAAAAAAAAAAAAACGAAATCACTTTCCCTTTGTTTGCAGTTTTCGGCGCTGAAAGTTTAATCAGGTAATGTCAATCAGCTGAGTGGCCCTTCCCTGGATATAGCCAGGGTTGTCTGTGAATATAGCAGTAGCCCCCATCCCAGATGTGGGAACAGCACTCCATTGTGGATGACACTTAAGCTTTATAAGAGTGTCAGCAACTCTTGGGAGATGAAATATCTTCTGAGTGATTGATCCTTTTAAGAACCTGCCTCAGCCTATTGGACATTTGTTTGCTGGCAATCCATTGGTTACAATGATGAGGGTCCTAGTTGATCCAAAATTAATGTATAAGTGACTGAGCACTCCACAGACACGTGTACTCTTAATGTAGTTCTCGGGGAGATTTAGTGTGATACAGAGTGTGACAAGGCTGGCCCTTTGAATTTCAGGTACAACTCATTTTTGTGAGGTGAGTGGACTCAAGCAATGAGAAATAAAGTGTCTTGCTTAAGGATGCAACATGCTGCCAGGAATCGAACTCATGACCTCACAATTGTGAGCTGAATACCTCTAGCCACTAAGCCAAGTGCCTTCACAGGCATTTACTTATATAATGTAAAAATACTTGGTCTAAATTTACTGAATCCCACTGAGTAAAATGGTCATTAAAAAAAATTGATATAATGACAGTATGCATGAGCACACACACACACACGCATAGAGTTGCAGGTATGGTTGTGTGGTTAGGAAGTTCGGTTTGTGACCAAATGATTTTGGGTTCAGTCTCACTGCACATCATAGACAAGTGTCTTCTAGTTGAGCTACAGGCTGACCAATGCCTTGTGAGTGTATTTGTTAAAATACATACATATGTACAATGAAGGCACATGGCTTCCTGGTTAGGGTATTCAGCTCACAGCCATAAGGTCATGAGCTCAATTCCCGGTGGCGCGTTGTGTCATTGAGCAAGACTCTTTATTTTATGTGGCTCCAGTCCATTCAGCTGGCAAAAATCAGTAGTACCTGTATTTCAAAAGGCCAGCCTTGTCTCATTAAGTCTCCCTGAGAACTACGTTAAGAGTATGCATGTCTTTGGAGTGCTCAGCATTTGCACATTAATTTCCTGAGCAGGCTGTTCCATTGATAGGATCAAGTGGAACCCTCATCGTTGTAACTGATGAAGTGCCACTTAGTTACATACGTATATTGTGTGTGTTTATGTTTGTCCAGTGTCAGTTTGTTTACATGCCTGTAACTAAGCAAAAGTGATCAACAGAATAAGTATCAAGACTTAAAATAAGAACTGAGGTCAATTTGTTCAACTAATCATACAAGGTAGGTACTCCAGCATGGCCAGTCAACAGTTGAAATAAAAGTGCATATATATATATATATATATATATATATATATATATATATATATATATATATATAAAGACCCCCTTCGGTTATGCATCTAGAAAGTTCCACTCTGAGGCACAAGTCCAGGCAAGGTTGTTTATGGAAGACCAGCAGTTGCCCATGCATACCAGCCTCCTCTCTCCACTCCACTGATGTTGTTTGAGGGAAAGGCTGATACAGCTTGGCACCTGTGACGTTGCAACTCATTTCTACAGATGAGTGAGCCGGAGCAATGTGAAATAAAGTGTCTTGCTCAAGAACACAAAACACAACCCAGTCCAGGAATCAAATTCACTACCTCACAATTGTGAGTCAGACACTCTAACCACTATGCCATGTGCCTTTACATATACATATATGCTAATTAGTTAAAAATGAAATACAGATAAAATGACACAAACCTTTAAACTTGCTTGGTGGGATGAATCCAGTGCTGTTTACATCTAGTTTTTGGCAACTTTTCAAAATAGGTTTCCAATGCTGAAAAATTATATCTTTAATACTTTTTTCTGCAAGTTCTGCATTGACTAATGCGCCTTGAGGTGGTGACTGATATATTGGCAGGTGTGGTTTCTTGGGTTTGAGAAGTAAATAATAACACAAAACATTAGATATAAAACTGTTACATATAACAGATTAGAATACTATTTTCTTCTGAAGATTTGGTATTCTAAGTTAATCATGTAGTTATCTATGTACCAATTACTACACAACATGCTTGTGAAACACGTTTAAAGATTATGTAATTTATGATGTGAGAATAAAGAGTTTATCTCTTTTATTCTGCTCTTGGAGATATACATATAAATACTTAAAATATACATACACAAACATTTTTTAAAAAATTAGATTAACAGGTAGACAAGATGAAGAAATTTTCATCATATTTTCCATCAGGCCTGTCCAAATCTGTTTTTTTTCTTAAAGTCTGAAGATGAAAAATTTTCATTTTTGTCAAATATTATGACAGTATGAGAACTTTTTAACAAAAATATACATACATCTAATACGTCCAATATTAGAATATTGGTGATGGAGACCTCATCATTCACTAACTGCATGCTGGCCAAATCTCTCTTCCAATGATAAATATAGAAACTGACTATTCAAATACTGGTACTGCTGTTAGTCAACAGGCTAGGAAAAAGCTGGATATTAATATTGGAAGCTGTATTATTACCAAATCAACATGCAGTTAGGGAATGCCCGCTGTTGATGAGGTGCAAAACATGCTGAAATCATAAGAAACAGTAGGTCCACAACGGTGCTGGATTTTTTGCCCGCTTCCGATATCTTTGTGCTTCTATGTACTAAATGTCTATATAAGAGATTTTAGGACAAAAACTGCAGTACAGTGCTCTTATAATATATCCACATTTAGTACAATACAGAGATGTGTATATGTGCGTGCGTGCATGTGTGCATGCATGCATGTATGTAATTATCATTTTAACATCTACTTTTCCATGTTTATATGGGTCAGACCAAGTTTACTGAAGTAGATTTTCTACAGCTTGGATGACCTTCCTGTGACCAACACTCACTTGTTTCCAAACAAGGTGATATTTATTTGTGGCCAGACATATTTCCACAGAATATTAGAAATGAATGAGACTACCTGTATGTTGTCTGATATGGACCTCTTTTATGACTGTCATGCAATGTCAAAACAAGAGACACAACACACACAATACACGCACACACACAGATACACACACATACGTATATATATAAAACAGGCTTCCTACAGTTTCTTTTTACCAAATCCACTCATGAGGTTTTGGTGTTGAACCAAAACTATGAAGTTGGGAAGCAAAGTTCTTAACCACATAGCTATGTCTGTGTCTATAGCCACACCTGCATGTATACATATCATATATATGTGGGTGTATGTGTGCATGAATGTGCATGTATACATGCATAGATGTGAATGTGTATGTGTGTATATATGAATGTTTGCATTCTGTGTTTCACACGAGAAAACACTGCACTATGGACAGTGATGTTTGCTGGCAATTTCTGGTCAACAGATTGTCTGCTAGCCTTGTGCTTTTGAAGACAAGCAGAACAAAATCTCCTTTCTTGAAAAACAGAAGGGTTAGCAACAGGAAAGGCAACCAGCTGTAAAGTAATGCCTCAGTAATATAAGTGTTTATCTAACTCTATGCCACATTGGAAAAATGGATGTAAAACAAACAGAAAAAAACATCAGTAAGTCAAAACAGAATGTCAATCATTACTCAACCGACTAAAAATAGCAACCAAATCTTCATTAATTCAAACTCTATCATCTTTAAAATATAGGAATGATACATGAAATAATGGAGTCCAACATTTAATGTCTAGAAATATAAAAAAAAACTCAGAAAAGTGGGATAGTCACAACTGTCTTTGAACATAGATTCCATCATTCAGGGCTTAATCCTCACCCTAATCCAGGATTGTTTAACCTGCTAAATCACTATCAATTTACGCTATAATCATCTGAAAAAGATAGGTACAATATATTGTATTTTTATGTCTACAAATAACAAGTAGGGATGGTCAAACTGAACGTCTTTAATCATAGGTCACCTTAATCAAAGCCACCTTGGGATCTTATCCATAATGACGATAACCTTTCAAATTCCAAATACAGTCCATCCAATGAACTTCCATACAACCTCTGGTCAAACAGTTTCACTTCAGAAGGCTTGGGCTGATTTCTGAGGCAATGTAGAAAACACTTGTAAAAGATGACATGCAATAGTAAAGATTGAACTCCTATCCTCATGATTACATATGATATCAATCACAATTAACACATTGTGATGATCCAACTTGTGACATCAATTAACCACAATCAACAGGGTGTCCTAAAATTAACTATCTATTTCAGTGGAATTGGATAATTTTTTTTAAAAATTCATTTTTATTTATGTTTATCATGTTTAGTATGTGTTAAAAGTGTATAAATAAAAAAAAAATTGTTTATAATTTTATAATTAAAAACATTTTTTTAAAGGATTTTATTTTCATTCCTGATGGATCCTGCTTATCTGTCCATGACACTTTTTTTTTTTACAATTTAGCAGCAATCATTTTCTCAACCTCCATCCCAAGGATGGAGCAATAGTTCAGCTGAACTTAAAGAACACATTCAGTTAGCAGTGTAGGAGATAACTTCTGAAATGGTTCAAAGTGTGTATCACAATGCTAAGGACAGATTTGAAATTTGCAGAGCTACAGATGGAGCACATGCTGAAAATTTTTAATAAAGTTTTGACATAGGTGTAGACATGGCTGTATGGTAAGCTTGCTTCCCAACAACATGGTTCCAGGTTCAGTCCCACTGCACCCTGAGCAAGTGTCTTCTACTACAACCTCTGGCCAACCAAAGCCTCAAGTGGATTAGGTAAATGGAAATTGAAAGAAGCCTGTTGTATATATATATGTGTGTGTGTGTGTCTTTGTGTTTATGTTTGTCCCACCATCATTACTTAACTGTTGGTGTTGGTGTGTTTACGTCCTTGTAACTTAGCAGTTTGGCCAAAGATACTGATAGAATAAGTACCAGGCTTAAAAAAAGTCCTAGGGTTGGTTTGTTTGACTGAAACACTTCAAGGTGGTACTCCAGCATGGCCACAGTCAAATGACTGAAACAATTAAAAGAATAAGATTTATAAGTCTGTTTCTTATGGTAACATAATTAAGTAATAATTCTTTTATTGTTTTACTTGTTTCAGTCATTTGACCGTGACTGTGCTGAATCACCACCTTGAAGTGTTTCAGTCAAACAAATTGACTCCAAGACATTTTTTTTTAAAGCCTAGCACTTATTCTATCAGTCTCTTTTGCCAAACCACTAGGTTACAGGGATGTAAACACACCAATACTGGTTGTCAAGTGATGATGAGGAGGGGAACAAACACAGATATAAAGACACACACATAGATATATACATACAAATATATATATGACGATCATCTTTCAGTTTCTGTATACCAAATCCGCTCACAAGGCTTTGGTCAGCATGAGGATATCGTGGAAGACTCTTGCCCAAGGTGCCACACAATAGGACGGAACCCGGAAGCACGTGGTTGGGAAGCTTCTTACCATACAGCCATGTCTGTGCCTATAAAATAAACAAAATTCTGTCATTTAAAAAAAAAGTTGCCCAATTTCATTGAATTAGATAATTAATTCTGGGACACCCTATACTAGCTTATGATAAAAATTTCTTGAGATAAAACTATTTATAACAAAGTATGGTGTGATACACCTACTTATGACATCAATTTAGAGTGACAAACATATTTATAGCAATAATAACAACCATAAATTATGACTATATAAAAACAAATACATCTCCTTTGAAATTACTGTGACACAGAAATATAATTTGTTTCATCATAGTACAGCTCTAATCTTTCTCTCTCTAACCATGTTTTTATAGTACAGCTCTATAGTCTGCTTATCTCTAACTGTCTATTCCTAATATAATTACATCTCAACAACCTCTTTCTCTGTAGCTTACTCTCTATACTACACCTCTGTATTCTCTCTATTGCCAATTTTTTATTATTAACTACGTCTATACAGTCTCTCTGTCTCAAACTTTCTCTCTATAAACATTATTATTCATTCATTGATCAGCAAAGCTGCTTGCTCTACAGCCACAAAGAATTGGAATGGATTGTCAGTCTATAATAGTTAAGCACCAAACTAAGTGCTTCACCAAATATAGTTATATTACTTTATACTCTGAGCATCTTTGCCTTTCATCTTTCCTGGAGAGACTGGAATCTAATAAATACTAATAATAACACTAGCAGAGAAAAGAAGGAATTGGAGGGGGAGAAAATTCAACCAACTGTGCCCTAGCAACAAAGATAGACTTTGCATACAGAATATTGTGAGATCTTCCTCTACACATTTGAAACCAGTCCCAAAACCCATCAACCTCACACCCCCACACTATGAGCTACCCAATTTATTACAGCAAATTTGTGCTTAATGATGCTGTCTCTCATTCATACTGCTTATTTAATATTAATTGATCCCAAACCATCTATTTTTATTTATTTTTTCAGTACTGATCATTCATCTTTCTTTCAGACCATTCCTATATACACACAATCAATTCTGCTTAATTGCTTAGCCTCAGAGTTTGAAATTCTTATCTAATTAATTGAATATGTCAACAATAATTTATGAGTTTGTAGTATTGTGGGTATGTCACACACGTTATATAATAATGCAAAAATAAGCAAGGTTGTTTTTTGTAATTACAATATATTTTGTGGGTGGTGTTTTGGAATAGCTCTTACTACCTCATTGGAAGGAAAGGAGCAAGGAATTAGGGGACAAAAATGTAAAAAAAAAAACTTAAATTTTGGGAGAAAATTTTTTTTCAAATCATAATTCCTATTGTATGAAAACAAAGGAATATAAAATAGGAACCCCACAATCATCTAATTCCTGGCCCTTTTCCTTCCCCATAAGGCAGTGATAGCTATTGTAAAACTCTGCTCAATTCAGGGTGCTTTGCTTCACTGATACTAGAAGAAAGAAAAGTAAAACTGAACTTGGCAGGATTTGAAATCTTAATCACATGACACAAAACTGAGAGAATAAAGTGTCACAATCCCACAAGAAGAAACACAATCAATTAGCAATGTACTCTGAGTTTTCAGGCCATAGCATAAGATCATATGTGCATTATGGTACAACCATGTATTGTATAAACAACTCAAAGTAACAGGTGACACGTGCAAACCAATATTTGTTCACGAATGATTTTCAAATAGCTGACATTTTTTCAGTTTATGATCACAAATTGAAAGTGGAAAATTATAGATGGCACTCAGCATTGAAATTTTAAGAAAATAAAATTAGAATTTTGGAAAAAAAAAATTTTCAGAGTTGTAAAAATTTTTGAAAAAGTCAACAGATTTTAGAATGGTTATCAGTCCCTCATGGGGAAGGAAAAGAACACAGAATTGGTGAGCAAAACTTTGAAAAAAACTGAAATTTTGAAAACAAAAAAGAATTCAGAATTGAAAATAATTTTTTAAAAAGTTATGTATATATTGGAACAGTTATCACAGCTGAAGTGGCAATAAACATTACTTCTCAGTATAGTTACTGCTTTCATCTCTTAGATATTTTTTAACTAGTTTATCACAATTTAATTGAGAGAAAGAAGGGCACAGTGTTAAGGAGCAAAAATTTAAAAAAAACGGAAATTTTCAACAAAAAAAACTTTTTCTCTTCATAACTGTAAAAAATAGGCGGTGCTCCAGCATGGCTGCAGTCAAATGACTGAAACAAGTAAAAGAGTCGAGGAAGTTTTGCTATCACTACTTTATGAGGAAGGAAAAGGGCATCTGTGCTCTTGGGGACAAAAATGTAAAAACCTGAAATTTTTGGACAAAAAATTTTTGATAGACATTCATTAGCATTGTCTGATTTATAACCTGAAAGGTATTTCAACCCCCACCAAGATATTCTTCACTTTCCCCACACACTTTTAATTACTCAATGATAACATTTAAAATCATGCAGATATGGAAAAATTTGTGTCATTCACAGGTTAAAGGGAAAAAACCCACCTTGCATCCATTTATGGCTTCATTCAAAACCACCATCATCATCGTTTGACGTCCGCTTTCCATGCTAGCATGGGTTGGACGATTTGACAGAGGACTGGTGAACCAGATGGCTACACCAGGCTCCAATCTGATTTGACAGAGTTTCTACAGCTGGATGCCCTTCCTAATGCCAACTACTCAGAGAGTGTAGTGGGTGCTTTTACGTGTCACCCGCACAAAGGCCAGTCAGGCAGTACTGGCAATGGCCACGCTCAAAATGGTGTATTTTACGTGATACCTGCACAGGAGCCACTCTGGCGGCACTGGCAACAATGTTGCTCGAATGTCTTTACACGTGCCACTAGCACAAGTGCCAGGAAGGCGACGCTGGGCACAGGTGCCATCACGATTTCGCTTTCACTTGCCCCAACAGGTCTTTGCAAGCCGAGTTTCGTGTCCAATGAAAGAGACGACGTTGGCATGGGTGCCAGTCGTCGAATTTAGTTCATCATTTTATAATTTTCATCTTCAATGAATATTTATTTATTAAAGAATTTTATTACACAATTAAAAACAAAGTGAAAATATACTGGAATCTGAACTTCAGTAGTTTTGAATTCATTGAAGTGGAACGAAAAACTTGCAAACTTGTGACTCTTGAAGCTAGTTCTTTGTAAAAACATAAAGAACTGACTGCTGTTGTTTTAAGTCATGAACAGAGAAGCTTCCAAAATGTATTTATTCAATATCAAATCAAAGAAATATCTGATTTTATGCTGTCTTTTATAAAAATCAGAAGAAACCTTATGAAATTAGCCAAAACTGACTGAATCATTTTTACACAAATTTGACACTAAATGGTTTGGATGTTTTGAAAAATAATGTAATTTTAGCTATAAAATGGTTGCATGAATTGTGGTTTAAGGTCTGATATATTATGTAATAGATATTAAATAACAAATTCAAAGACAAGTTGAAACTACCACATGGAAATCATCATCATCAGCATCATCGTTTAACGTCCGTTTTCTATCCTGGCATGGGTTGGACAGTTTGATTGGGGACTTGGCAAGCCAGGAGGCCACACCAGGCTCCAATCTGATCTGGCAATGTTTCTACAGCTGAATACCCTTCCTAACGCCAACCACTCCGAGAGTGTAGTGGGTACTTTTTATGTGCCACAGGCATAGGAGCCAGTCAGGCGGCACTGGCATCAACCCATGCATGAATGGTGCTTATTGCATGCCACCTGCATGGGAGCCAGTCAGGCGGCACTGGCATCGGCCACAACTACAATTTCCATTTGATTATGATTTGATTTTTGATTTTGATTTTACCTGTATGCTATGTTTATTTTAACTTTTTATAATAATTCCAAAAAATCAAGAATATTTTATAAAAATATCAAATTTATAGGTACAGTTAACCTCAGCAGGATTTGAACTCAGAACATAAAGGAATGAAACTAAACATCAAATATCTTTTCCAATACTTTAATGATTCAGCCAATCTGCTATCTAAAAACAAACAAAGGGTATTTAAGTTATCATCTAAGAATAAACAGATCACTTACGTCTCTTTGTGCCCCTGCTGGACGTGGTTCTTTTCTAAAGTATCTTGTGGAACCAAGCTGTAAGCCAAAACAGACATTTAGATATTTAGTGGCTATTTAAGCAATGAGTTTGTGAATGCCTAATAGGCTGGGTGTGGTGTTGATGAAGAACTCCTGAAATATGGCATATACACGCATTACCCATTTTTCCATCTTCGACCGCATCATTGTTTGCATTAGGCGTATTTGGATATGGAAAGTTGTAACAAATCAGTGCTGGCTATAGGATACAGTATTGACTTATAAAGCATTTAATATGCTTTGTAGTATATTATGGTTGCATATCGTAATATGGTGTCCCAACAAGTCATTAATATTTACGTACCAGCTGCCAGGAATGTGTTTAATATGTAAAATAGGTATATCCAGTAATGCTACACCACTATATTTAGGGGTTATTTAACCCTTTAACATTCACATTATTCTGTCAAAAGTAAGGCTTATTTATTCACATTATTTTAAATGAATCATGCATTATCTTTTAGCTTTGAGATTTTAAGGAGGTAACTTAGTTTTTAGAATGATATTGTAGGGTTGGTGCAAGAGGTGAGATTTGGCCAGTTTGAACATAAAACAGACGAAATGTTTTGGCCGGGTATGGCTAGTTTAAATGCTAAAGGGTTAAGCAATGAGTTTATGGATAGTTAAATGGGTTGGATGCAGTGCTGATGAAGAAGCAAGAACTTCTGAATTATGGCACATACACCTCTTACCTATTTTTCCATCTTCAATCGCATTGTTGCTTACATTAGGCATATTTGAATATGAAACATCGTAACAAATCAGTGATGGCTATAGTTTCTACAGATAATCTGTAAAGATAGCTTTAACAAGTGATTTAATAACACAGTAGGATACAATATTGACTTATAAAGTGTTTAATACACAATAGAACCTCACAGTATGACTGCACCATTGTACAAGTAATTTGCTGCACAAGCTGAGGCACGTGCAAATTTTTGTCTTGAAGTACAAGTGGAAATCCGCAGTATAAGCGAGTTTCATACAAGTGACTGCTAGTTGGTGCTGAGCTCACACATGCTCTACCTACAAGCACAGTCTCCGCTCACTCAGTTTATGTATTTATCTGATTGTTGCAGCATCCCCATTGTATTTTTCCCAGTGTTCTTTTTGTTTAGTTTTGTGCATTTTTTGCTATTATTTTATAATAATCAGTTGCGTTAGCCATGGGTCCTAAGCAGGTTAGTGCAAAGGACAGTGCTGAGAAGAAGAAAAAGCTGATTATGATAGAATTGAAGAAGGAAATCATTGATAAATGAGAGAGGAGTGTGTGAAGTGGACATAGCATGTCAACGATCTGCAGCATCCTGAAGAAAAAGGATGAGATCAAGGCTGTTACAACAGCAAAGGTTGTCCCCTGGCTCTCTAAGCAATGCACATCTGTTCATGAATGGATGGAAAAATTGCTTCTCCTGTGAATCAACAAGAAGCAACTCACATGGGATATGATTATTGAGACCATTATCTATGAGAAAGCACAAGCATTGTATGGGAATCTCCTGAAGCAGAACCTTGGAACATCGATGGAGGAGACATCAGCAGATGCATTTAAGGCCAGTCACGGCTGGTTTGATAGTTTCAAGAAGAGGACTGGTGTTCATAGCGTTGTCAGGTATGGAGAAGTAGCAAGTTCTGACACAGAGGCAGCTGAAGATTTCGTGTGTGAATTCCTTCAGCTCATCACAACTGAGGGGTACATTGCACAACAGTTATTCGACTGTGATGAAGCTGTCCTTTTTTTGAATGAATATGCCCAGAAGAACCTACATAACTGCAGAGGAGAAGAAAATTCCAGGCCACAAGCCTATGAAAGATAGGCTAACTTTCACCCTTTGTGCCAATGCAAGTGAAAATTAAGCCGCTCCTTGTCTACCATTCTGAAAACCCACTAGCGTTCAAGTTGCAAAAAATCCTGAAGGAAAAGCTGCAAGTCATGTAGAGGGCAGTCATTAAAGCTTGGATCACCAGGCAATTCTTCTCTGAGTGGGTCAACCTTGTCTTCAGACTAGCAGTGAAAAAGTACTTTCTGGAGAACAGTCTTCCTCTCAAGGCCCTCTTAACCTCGAAGATGATATCCAGGACGAATTTGAATTCATAAAAGTTCAATACCTTTCACACAATACCACCCCTATCTTGCAGCCCATGAACCAATAAGTGATTTCTAATTTTAAGAAATTGTACAACAAACACCTGTTTCGTCGGTGCTTTGAAGTCACCGAAAATACAAATCTAACCCTTTGTGAGTTTTAGAAGGAGCACTACTTCATTGTAAACTATTTGAAAATCATTGATATGGCCTGGCAGGGTGTAACAAGGAGAATGCTGAATTCTGCATCAAGGAAACTGTGACCTGACTTTGTATCCGAAAGAGAATTTGAGGGAATTGAGTCTGAGACACCTGTAGTTAAGGAGATAGTGTTTCTTGGCAGGTCCATGGGCCTTGAGGCTGATGATGAGGACATTAACGATCTGGTTGAGGAACACTCAGAGGAGCTGACAACAGAGAACTGCTCCTGCAGCTTCAGGAGCAGCAGCATTTGAATGCAGTGGAAGAAATTGGTCTCCTGGAGGAGGACAGTGTAGTGGAGAAGGCTAGAGTGACATAGAGGTAGCGATGGAAAAGTATGTTTCTGAATTTGTAGAAAAATATTATCCTGAAAAAGTATCTACAGGTCGTGCAGTTGCTTTATTTAATGACATTGTTCTGGCGCATTTTCGTAACATTTTGAAAAAGCAGACTTCTCTTGATATGTTTCTATTGCAAGTGTAAAATGTGAAGAAAGTGTGTCCAAAAAGTCTAAATTAAGTGAAGTGAGAGAGAAGATGCCAGAAATTGTTCTTCCTGAAATCTTAATGGAAGGCGATTCTCCTTCCAAACAGTAATCCTCCTCCTCCCTGTTCTATCATCTTCTTCACACACAAATTGTCCCATCTTTAAGGTAATTCAGTTAATAAAACCAGTTTACATATTTCTTTTGCTTTCTCTTTTTTGTAATTGTCATTTTACTTGTAACTACAACTTTTCTGTTTTAAAATCCATAAAAATATTATTTTGGGGTAGTCTTTGCAGGCTGGAATGGATTAATTATATTTTTGTTAATTTCAATGGGGAAAATTGATTTGTAAAATGAGTAAATTGTAAAACGAGCTCAGTCATGGAAAGAATTAAACTTGTACTGCGAGGTATCACTGTACTTGGTAGTATATTATGGTTGCATAACAAAATACAGTGTCCTTACAAGTCATTAATATTTAGACAGAAATCTGAATCTAAAGCCTTTTGATGCCAATCCACCTCTTGTTCCTACAAAATGCAATTTGTTGTTTGAAAATGATCTAAAATATAGCTTTCTATCAAAATTTAATTTTTATTTATATTCCAAAATATTAATCATCATTATCATCGTTTAACGTCCGCTTTCCATGCTGGCATAGGCTGGACAATTTGACTGAGGACTGGCGAGCTAGATGGCTGCACCAGGCTCCAATCTGATCTGGCAGAGTTTCTACAGCTGGATGCCCTTCCTAACGCCAACCACTCCGAGAGTGTAGTGGGTACTTTTACGTGCCACCGGCACGAGGGCCAGTCAGGTGGTACTGGCAACGGCCACACTCAAATGGTGTTTTTCACGTGCCACCTGCACAGGAGCCAGTCCAGCGGCACTGGCAATGACCTCGCTCAAATTTTTTTTTGTTTTTTGACAGTTATTTTAATATTTTATTCTTTGCAAACTTAAATGAAAGAAAGGCAGTATGTTTGAACAGAAATATGTTAAAAAAGAGTTAAATAAATCTAAAATAATTTGTACTCCTAGCTTTGGTTAATCCTTAAGCTATAAATTGGTTCCCTGCAAGATTTCATGTTAACTTATTGTTCCAATACCAAGTTAATAATGATGAAATTATTTCAATAAATTCAATTAACTTCAAAAATAAAAAAGCAGAATATTACTATTTTGTGGTGGTGGTTGTAGTGATGATGACACCAGTGATGATGATCTGTAGCAGCAGCAGCAGTAGTAGCTGCAGTGACTATCAATTGAACAATGAATTCAAATATATCAAAATATCAGGATTTACTTTTTACCTACCTCAAAAGGTTTGTCTTTTAGTATTAGTTCCTTTGCATTTCTACAGAAACTTGGCCCTGATGGTTTCCATGGTTCTGGGACATAGTTGATATTCACAGTATTGAAAGACCTGCCAACTATAGATTGGCTTCTTGCAGCAGGGCAATACTGGTTAAGAAAATCCTTATACATTAAGTTTTCAAATGAGTTAAGTGGTAGAATTCTCCAAAATTTTGTAAACTGAAATCAAAGCAAGAAAGAAATAAAGATTGTAATGTGATGCTACTGATGAGAACATATTTACCATGGATTAGTTAGAGATGTGTGTGTGTGTGTGTACATGCATGTATGTGTGCATGCATGTGTGTGTGTAATGTGAGCTTGGCTTAATGGTTAGAATGTTGAACTCAATGCTGTAAGTTTGTGGTTTTGGTTCTCAGACTAAATTATGCGTTGCATTCTTGAGCAAAACATCTCATTTCTCATCACTCCACTCTACCTAGCTGAAAATGTGTAAAGCAACCACAAAGGGAGCATTCTCCCCTCTTGAACAAGACATTAGTTCCTCACAGGGGGTTGACCCTGTGAGTGACTGATGTTTTGCTCAGAGGAGTATTGTACTCTCAGTCACTTGGAAACCAGAATAAGGTCTTGTAGGATTCCAAGTGACATACATACATACCTGATTATCCAATTTTCTACAGATATTGGAATGAAATTTGGTGAGCTCGAATGCATTTTTGACAATAAAATGTGGAAAAGTTGTGCCCTCCTCTGAAAACCTAAAAATGAACAGCTTGGCAATATGACCCTACAGTCAGGTTACAATTATAGGTATCTTGGACATGGTAAGAATGTTAGATATGATGAACCCATAAATAGAGGACCAGGAATGAATACCTTAGAAGATTAAAGAGAGTGTATGAAGATTGTAAGCCATGTGAACAGAGAACTCAATGACAGCAAAAAAATCCTGCCTGGAAACAGCACTGCTGGAGATCAAGAAACATCTGAACTGTTCCCATGAAAAGAAAGAGCAGACACAGAAGCCTGGGTTATAAAAAATATAAAGTCAAACCCTAAACCTTCTTTAAGTATGCCAGAGAAACTGCCTTCATGTGTTGCAAAGTAGAGCCACTCCTCCCAAAAAGATGGTTTCCTCATGGGAAACCCAATGAGAGTAAGTGAAACACTGAATTAACAATTCAAAAGTTTCTTCACCCTACCTTTAAGGCACATGCATTTTAGCAAACTTGTAGAATTCTTTACCACTACAGATGTAGAAAGGGAGACAGTAACAACTGATTACGTTGACATCAAAGAAGAGGATGTAATACTAGCAATAGATGATGCTGATGCAAACTCAGCAGCTGGATTGAAGGATTCCCAGCATCCCTTCTCAAGTCATGCAAACAAGCTCTTGCAAAACCACTGCAGTTTCATTTTCAGAGCCCTTTTGCAAATGGTAAGCTCTCAAGCAAACTGAAAGAGGAAATAATATGCCTATTCACGAAGGAGGAAGCAGAGCAGATGCTAAACATTCTAGGCCTGTTTCCCTGACCTCACACATCAGCAAAGTCATGGAACAAATATCCCACAGGAAACTAATTGTGTTCCTTGAAGAGAATGACTTGCTGACTGACACCTAGTATGGCTGTCAACCAGGTAGAAGCTACTTGACACAACTCTTTACAGCATAATGACTGGATGTTAAAGTGGCTACTCAACAACTTAAATGGGACCACGATACATCTAGACTTTGCAAAAGCCTTTGATAAAGTTGACCATGGTATAATATGGCACATGCTGTGTAATCTCAGCATAGTTGGAGTGGTGCATTTAGAGTGGGTGCATTTATGTGTTTGCTCAACTTGCTAGAAACAGAAGCTAAATTTTCTTTAAACATCACCATACCATCTAATATAAGGCTAGATGCTTTAAGTGATGTAAGTCCCACATATTCCAAAAAGATTGGAATGCTTTGATTAATTATATGTCTGTTGGATAATGCTGGTCTGGGGATAAACAAGAACAAAATTTGACCAATTTTGTTTTCTTATATAGAATGAGGAAACAGATTTAATGAAAATGTAGTAAACCATACACGAGATCATGACAGGAATTGCCTCGGTTGTAAAATGAAATTAGCAAACTCCTTTTTAAAACAGTGATTTAGAGCAAAATATCTTAAAAGTATATCTGGAAATTGATCTAACTTCCCAAGAGTGTCCTTCCTTCATCGACTTTCTAAAAACAAACATTTTAACGATATTTTCCAGAGGTTAGGCTTAGGATAATGTAGATGACGATTATTTGGAAAAATGGAGGGGAAAAATTTTCATGACCATTCCCACAATCTCGGACATATTTCGGCAGACGTCAGCGATAGGTGGTTCTTGTTGTTGGCACTCCGTCGCTTACGACGTCGAGGGTTCCAGTTGATCCGATCAACAGAACAGCCTGCTCGTGAAATTAACGTACAAGTGGCTGAGCATTCCACAGACACGTGTAGTGCTTAACGTGGTTCTCGGGGGAGATACAGCGTCACACAGAGTTTGACAAGGCTGACCCTTTGAATTACAGGCACAATAAAAACAGGAAGTAAGAGAAAGTCGTGGTGAAAGAGTACAGCAGGGTTCGCCACCATCCCCTGCCGGAGCCTCGTGGAGCTTTAGGTGTTTTCGCTCAATAAACACTCACAACGCCCGGTCTGGGAATCGAAACCGCGATCCTATGACCGCGAGTCCGCTGCCCTAACCACTGAGCCATTGCGCCTCCTGATAGCGATAGGTAGTACACACAACTAAAAAGAAAACAAAAAAGAAACCATCGTACGAGAAAATTTTGGGGGGTTAAAAAGATGCTCCCTATCATTTCCAAAGGCACTGTGGAAAAAAAAACTCCGAAAACTCCCCATCAAAATAGAGAAATTTCAACTTATGTGTGCTATCGCTAACGTCCGCTCATATTTTATTATTAGTTTTTCTTTTTAACATTTTCCAGACGTACGTTTTAGATTATGATTATCTTGACAAAATCTTTAAAAGAAATTTTTTTTTCTTGAGAAACAGTCTTTGCAGAAGTGTACCTTATCAATTTTGTTTCTTTACAACTTTATTTAACATACAAACCCGAACTTTTACGGATACATTTTCGAGGGCGTATATTACGATTTTCTCGACAAAATCTGAGGAATTTGTTTTTTTAATCGTAATCTACACCCCTTCGAAACTTTCATAAAAAATATATGCATTTAGTAAAATCTGGGGCGTGCGTAGGGAATGATCCCTAAGAATTTTTTTTTTTCACTTTTGCCCCAACATAACTGTAATTAACATCATTTAAAATATACCTCAAGAAAAAGATGTGCGTTTTTTACAACTTTTTCCTACATAATCGTAATCCATACTATATAAAATTCCATTGAGAAATATTCATTTTAACGAAGTTATGATAAAGTTATTGATCTTATGGCTAAGATCAATATCAACTTCTGCTGACAAGCCGGGAAACTTACTCCACTGTAAACTGACAATACTGTAAACTTCTCGACGGATTCTGATTGGTCAATTCGTCGTTGTCACTTGCATAAACAATGAACAGATGTGGCGAGAAACGTCATAATGGGGATTAAATTTTCCGCAACTTGGAAAAGACGGAGAGTGATAATCTATCTCCGATGAGTTTTTATTGAAAGACAAAACAAATAGGTTCGATATCAGTTCCAAGCTAGCCGAAAGTCTCGCAGTTTTAACGACAGATGTTTACTTCTATGACGCAGGCTGTATTGGTGCTCAAGGATTTGTGTTTTAATCATTTGCCTGTCCAAAGCATTTACATAAGTTTATTCTAAACATCCACGCTTATTTTCAGATATTTAGTTAACCCTTGTTTTACACGTTTTGAATAAAATATAAAGTCCCCCCCCCCCACCCATAAAGTCGTAAGTTACTTTGGTGGATGAAAAAGAAAATGGGAATGTGTTATTCATGATGTATAGACGCCAAAGAAATGTTCTGTATTACATGTGATACATAAGAGAGGCAAAAAGTCGAAGAGGGTTCCGTGATAAAATTCTAGGGTCCCAGAGAACAGGAGATGTCCTTTGCATAAGATTTAATAGAAATTTATTTTTGTTTTTATTTTTACCACTTCCAGTTGATGGGCTGTGGCCATGCTAAACAGATCGACTTCAGTACTTTATCTAAGTTTGGTACTTATTCTATAAGTCTGTTTGATTACGGGGAATTAAACAAACCAATACCGATTATCAAGTAGTGAGGGGTGGGACTAACACACACACACAAACCACGCGCGCGTGCGCAGACAGTGGGATTCCATGCAGTTTCCGTATACAAATTCACTCTAAGGTTTTGGTTGGTTCAGGGATATAGTAGAAGTAGAAGACACTTGTTCAAGATGTTGAGCAGTGGGATTGAACCCAAAACCACATGTGGATTCGAAGTGGTTGCAGTCGCCCTGCTTAATGTAAGAGCCACATTCGATAGTCTAGATGTTTGAGAGCCGCAAGACATGAACAGAATTTACACACGTTTTTGTTAACAAAAATTCTAAGTTAGACATGGCCTGGGCCTCTACTGGCCGAAACCTATCAAAGTTATAAATATTAAGAAATGCATGTATGCAATAATATTTATTCATGTGTGCAGATTTTTAAAATTGTTAATTTGTATTGGTTTCAGTAATCACAAAATACACACATATGTATACTAAATGTTTTCAAAATCTTGACTGATGATTGTTTGGTAAACTTTGATAAGTACACGCACACGTTTCACCAAGAAAAAAAAAAAAACTCGGATTTTTTGCATGGAATCAAGTACCCTGACCTTAATGTGCAGCAAATTCTTTATTTTTGTTCGGTAAAAAAAAAAAAAGTGGGTGGGGTGGGGAAAATCGCCCCCCCCCCTCCCCATCCCAGAATCATTGGAAATTTTTTTCGTTGCATGAATTATGGTGACCTCCTAATATGCCACAAAACACGGATCCCAAAACACTATTTTTGGTCCAGAAAAAGGGGGTGTGGATGGGGTGGAACCTCGGAAATTTGACCCCTCCCCTTCCCAGAATAATTGGAAAATGTTTTTTTTTTTTTTTTCATTGAATGAATTACGGTAGCCTCCTAATATGCCACAAAATACTATTTTAGTCTGGAAAACGGGAGTTGGGGTGGAGTGGAACCCTCGGAAATTTCACCCACACCCTCATCCCTGATATTTTACAGAAATACGTTTTTGAGAGATTGGATTACATGGTTTGTTATTAAATAAATATTTACTAGTTGGTACTATATGAATTATGGAGGTGCAATGGCCCAGTGGTTAGGGCAGCAGACTCGAGGTCGGAGGATCGCAGTTTCGATTCTCAGGCCGGGCGTTATGAGTGATTATTGAGTGAAAACACCTAAAGCTCCACGAGGCTCCGGCAGGGGGTGGTGGCGGCCCCTATTGTACTCTTTTGCCCCAACTTTCTCTCACTCTTTCTTCCTGTTTCTTGAGTAATGTTGCGATGGACTGGCATCCCGTCCAGCTGGTGGGAACACATACGCCATAGAAACCAGGCCCATGAGCCTGGCTAGGTTTTAGAAGGGCAAAATCTCGAAATCACTACATGAATTAATATGTTAACATTTATATTGTGTGTACTTCATGCTAAAAATATTTTTTCTGAAGTCGTAGTCAACGAAATGGGTGTGTGTATGCATATATATATATATACTCTTTTACTCTTTTACTTGTTTCAGTCTTTTGTCTGTGGCCATGCTGGAGCACCGCCTTTTAGTCGAGCAAATCGACCCCAGGACTTATTCTTTAGAAGCCTAGTACTTATTCTATCGATCTCTTTTGCCGAACCGCTAAGTTACGGGGACATAAACACACCAGCATCGGTTGTCAAGCGATGTTGGGGGGACAAACACACGCATACAAACATACAAACACACATACATATATATATATATACATATATACGACGGGCTTCTTTCAGTTTCCGTCTACCAAATCCACTCACAAGGCTTTGGTCGGCCCGAGGCTATAGTAGAAGACACTTGCCCAAGATGGCGCACAGTGGGACTGAACCCAGGACCATGTGGCTGGTAAGCTAGCTACTTACCACACAGCCACTCCTACGCCTATATATATATATATATATATATATGCAGACACACACCCATATATAGAATATATATATATATATATATATATATATATATATATATATATATATATAAATATGAGTGTGTATGTATATGTAGGATGTTTTTACAATATTTTATAATTAATAAAAAAAAAACAAGAAAAAAAACAAGAAAAAAACAACAACGTGAGGGCGTGGTACATGCAAAGTATTAACAGGTGCTCAGGGAAAGAAAGTTAGTTTTGTTTCAAGCAAAACTCTTCTTCATAAACAGGAGACAGAGGAAAGTTCAAGCGAAAAGGAAGACAGAGGAAAAAATCGCCAACGATCCACATACATTTCGTAGACTACAACGTCAGAAAAAAATATTTTTAGCATCAAAATACACACAATATAAATGTTAACATTAAGATACAGAAATAAATTTATTTCTCAAACGTGTGATAATGCTATAAATAGCATGATCAGGATAAATTATCCATATAATGCAGAAAAATACGTTACCGGCCAACCATGAGACTCAAACTCACATCTCTGTGATTACATGTCAAGTATTTTACCATTAAACTAAACTGCCCAGCACTAGTACATATTTATTTAATAATGAACCACATATTCCACACTCTCGAAAACATCATCATCATCGTTTAACGTCCGCTTTCCATGCTAGCATGGGTTGGACGATTTGACTGAGGACTGGTGAAACTGGATGGCAACACCAGGCTCCAATCTAATTTGGCAGAGTTTCTACAGCTGGATGCCCTTCCTAACGCCAACCACTCCGAGAGTGTAGTGGGTGCTTTTACGTGTCATATCTCTGTAAAATGTTGGAGGTGGGGAGTGAAATTTCCGAGGGTTTCACCCCACCCCAACCCCCGTTTTCCTGACGAAAAAGTGTTTTGTGACATATTAGGCCACCATATTTCATTCAATGAAAAAAAAAACATTTTCCAATGATCCCGGGAAGAGGGGTGAAATTTCCGAGGATTCTCCCACCCTTTGTTTTCCAGACCAAAAAAGTGTTTTGTGGCATATTTGGAGGTCACCGTAATTCATTCACTGGAAAAAAATTTCCAATGATTCTAGTAGGGAGAATTCATTTTATTTAATAAAAGTTATCACACAGTAAATGCCAGCTTCCAAATGCTGTTTTCTGATTGGGTAAAAATAATCAAACTTATAACCTCTGTAACATTTTACTAAAATTTTTCTGGAACAAGCAAGTAACAGCATCAGATTCAGTATAAAAAATTACATCAATAAACCTAATTTAAAAATTTTTCCTTAATTTTAAAATTTCAAAAAGTGAAAGCCAAACAGAAAAGATTCGAACTACAAATTAGTAAAGAAGACCCTGAAATTCAATTTATTGAAGTAATAAGACCTCAAAAGTTAAATATTTTACTTGGAAATATATATCAACCACCAAAAGGGAAAAAATTATATCTTTTAACCAAAATATAGCTGAGTTCCTTACTGCTATTAGGCAAAAGTCAATATTTATTTCTGGTGACATTAATTTCAACTTATTTGTTTACAAAACAGATCCAAAGGTTAGAAACCATTTCCAAAAAATGTGTCAAAGTTCTCTTATGCTTTCCATCAACAATGCTGCCTCTACAACAACCAAAAAAAAAAAAATCACTTGCATTGACAACATATTCTTTAAGTAATAATTAAGATATTAAATCTGGCATCACACATGCAAAAGTCAGTAATCATTATCCATTTTTCATAGTAATAAGGAATATTCAATGCAGCCTTAAAAATCTATTGAAGAAAGTAATTTTTAAAAGAGGACATTCACACAAGAAAGTTTAAATCTTTTTAACAAGCTCCAAGAATGTAATTGAATGTCTATTATCAACATACATGATTCATGGAAAATATTTAGCCAATTTCAAATGTCTTTATAATGAATATTTTCCTATAAAGGAAAAATTGATGAAAGAAATGTCTATTTTGAACAAATGGATGACTGCAGGAAATGCATAAAAATAAAACTCCTTAGACTGAGGGAAAGAACAAAAAAAAAAAAATATTATGCAAAAATCTTCAATGTATTAAAAGAGTAAAACATAAATTAAATGTTAAAAAAATATGGTCAATCAAAAAGAAGAAGAAGAGGAAGAAGAAGAAGAAGAAGAAGAAGAAGAAGTAGAAGAAGAAGAAGAAGAAGAAGAAGAAGAAGAAGAAGAAGAAGAAGAAGAAGAAGAAGAAGAGGAAGAAGAAGAAGAAGAAGCCCACCACTTACCTTTTCATCATCCCAGTTTAGCCCAAATGACTTTAAAATTTCTGTAAAGTTTTCCTTACTAACACAGTTCAATAATCCATAATCACTCTTTTGGAACGCATTAAGTAGGTCTTTCTTACGTGCATGAACCAATTTACGCACAATGTCATGCATTTCTTTGTAAGTTAAACCAACATTTTCAGGGCTGGTAATATTAGTTGAACGTTTTGTCTATCAGAAGAGAAAGAAGAAAGCAAGTTGAATATTTCTACAGACATGAGCATACAAGACAATACAACACTATGATTATATTCCACCAGGCTTTACCAAAATGACCATACATAATTATAATTCAACACATAGGCACAGGCATGGCTGTGTGGGAAGAAGCTTGCTTACCAACCACATGGTTCCAGCTTCAGTCCCACTGCATAACACTTTGGGCAAGTGTCTTCTTCTATAGCCTTGGGCCAACCAAAACCTAGTGAGTAGATATGGTAGACGGAAACTGAAAGAAGCCTGTCATATATATGTATATATTTATGTGAGTGTGTGTTTGTGTCTATGTTTGTCTCCACCATCATCGTTTGACAGCTGATGTTGGTGGTTTGGCAAAAGGTGACCAGTTGAATAAGTACTAGGCTTACAAAGAATAAGTCCTAGGGTCAACTTCTTTGACTAAAGAACCCTTTAAGGTGGTGCTCCAACATGGCTGCAGTCAAATGACTGGAATAAGTAAAAAAAATAAAAGAATGCATGATCATACTTTACCATACTTCAACATACATGACCAAAATTCAGTATTAATGACCATATTTCATACATGACTGTACTTCATCTCATGTGACCATATCTACATACAAGACTGGACTTTTCAAACCCACACACACCATCCATCTTGGTCCCGCATCAGTTGAGTGGGGAGGCGTCCAGTGTCTCTGGTGAGTTGGTCCACATACATTGTGTTCAGATGACCTGCTCAAGTATGATCATGCTTCGGAGAGCTTCATACAGCTGTTTCTTGGTGGGATGAGTTCTCCAAGATATGTCTAAAGCTGCTCTTAACATTCAGGTGTAAGTTCCATCTAGCTTGGATTCCAGTTTATACTTCACCATATGGTCATACTTCATCAAACATTAGCATACTTCCCAGTTCAAGACTATTGTTTACTAAAGATGACCATACATGGTTATATTTCATTCTAGGCATCAATATTTCACAAAATATTCTAATTTACCATATATTGTCATACTTCCCTATATACTTTTATTCTTTTACTTATTTCAGTCATTCGACTGTGGTCATGCTGGAGTACCACTTTAAAAGGTTTGTCATACAAATCAAGCCTAAGACTTATTTTTTTACGCCTAGTACTTATTCTATCTATCTCTTTTGCCAAACTGCTAAGTTACAGGGACATAAACAAACCAACACCAGTTGTCAAGCATTGAGGGAAGGGCAAACACAGACACAAAGGTACACACACACATAGTTATATACATACACATATATATATATATATGGTGGTTGTCTACTCCTTATGCAGAGTTTGACCACCTCCTGTACCTACACCTTAGAACCATCATGGCGTCTGATGTGGCTTTTTTAAACCAGACAATGTTTTGAAAAGACACCCACATAGATTGCGTATGTGATTTGGGCCACCAAGAGCTGCAGTTAAGTTCTGATCTTTGTGGATCTTAAAATGTCTTTCGAGGCCTCCATTAGATTTGCAGACCTTCTGGCATACATTGCATTGAAAGGTGTGCACAGACATATAGGCACTATAGTTGGTGGGCGTTTTCCATGGGTTCGCAAATGAGATTTGAGCCCAGCAAAAGAAAGGTATGGTCTGTCACATATGATGGGCTTCTTTCTGTTTCCATCTACCAAATCCACTCACAAAGCTTTGGTGAGCCCAAGAAGACGCTTGTGCCACACAATTGGACTGAATCCAAAACCATGTGGTTGGGAAGCAAGCTTCTTACCACACAGCCACGCCTGCACCTACATATATGAATATATTTCACTTTAAATTACCAAACTTAATCATATTTCTCTCAACATGCTTTATTGTACATGCTTATACATCTCCATTTTTAACCATACGTTTCACTATATGTATGTAACTATGCATCATTGTATATGGCTGTACTACTATATTTAGCCCTACCTCATCTTGGATATGACCTTATTTTGAGTAAGCCAAACTGAGTGTTATCAGACAATAAGCTAAACCAGTAGTGGAAACCTTTATTTAGTTTTCTATTCTCTTACTCCCTTCATGTGTGTCCTTTATCATCTCTCTCTTCATGTTTGCCTTTTTTGTTTTCTGTCACTCTTTCTCTCTTCATATGTATCTCTCATTTTCTCTCTCACTCTTTTCATTCTCTATCTCTCTCAATTCCCCTATTCAAGAGAGACACCACAGGAGGAAAACAGAGTTTTTGACACAGTACAAACATTCTCAAACTTACTGACACCAACCTTTTACAACTTATTGCTGTTCTACTTTTTGATAATGCTACGACTGCAGTGGTTCACCTGTTCTGAGGAAAATAATGAATCTTCATGGCATGCATCTAATATTTTAGTCATAATGGTTAAACCAATCTTTTTTTTTTTTTTGTAAGGAGTTTTAAAAACTTTGAGCAGTTTTCAAATTTGACTCTAGTTGAGAGGTTCTCAACCACTGACCAAAAGAACTGACAGTTCTTGATTCATCAACAATGATCTGCAGCGATCATAGTCAAAATAGCTTCTTTTACTGGATTAACCAAACATCTCCTTAAATAGGCTTATAATTAAAGATATTCCAGAATTGTGTGCAGAACTATACCTATCAAATTTACTTTCATTTTTAACACAGTAAGGTGAGATCTGGTGGAGATAAGGCTACTACTTCGAGCCGGACAAGCAACCAAACAGAAGCTCTCTTGTAGACTCAAATGTAAATAGGTATCATGATAAGGTAGCAAAAACCACTATAAGCAGTTGGAACACTATACAATTAACAAACATTTTCTTAGCTTGCAGCAGTGAAGATGGTTCAGGTTCTCTAATGTTGAAGAAAACAACCAGAAACTAAGTACCAGTTAGCTCTAACATTGAAATGAAGATCTTTCCCACTTTCTCTGCTTCTCATCACATGTTCCATGTGATGGGTAATATATAAAAGATGATCAAAGTGGTGAGCTGGCAGAATCATAGCGGGCCAGGAAAAATGCTTAGCAGCAATTTGTTTGTTTTTACATTTTGAGTTCAAATTCCACCAAGGTCAACTTTAGCTTTCATCTTTTGGGGTCAATAAAATAAATCTCAGTTGGGCACTGAGTTGATTGACTTACCCACTCACCCAAAATTGCTGGCCTTGTACCAAAATTTGAAACCAATATATAAAAGATGATCTATTATTAAACTCTTCACAACCAGACTTTGACTTCTGTGACACAGCAACCATATACTTACATTATCATGCATCACGTTATTGATGAATGATCTAATGTCCACACAGCCTTGTTGGTCACAGTAGTTTGTGTTCATGATTTGTTCTTCTTGCTCATTGCTCAGATAGATATTATATTTCTCGAATAACTTCAGCAGGTCCAGCAAATGGATTGCAGCATTTCCTTTATTTTCTAAATCCCGCAATTCCTGGAAAACAAAATAATGGACAAATAAATGAAAGAATGAAAAAAAAAAAAGCAAATGACTGAATAATTAATAACAGTTATAGTATGTCACAACTCTTTGAAGTCGGTAGAGCGTGAGACTAAATGTCTTGTGGTAGTATTTGTTCTGGTTTTCCATCTGACTTTGAATCCTGCTGGGGTTGACTTTGACATTCATTCTTCTGAATCCTCCATCCAAGTCAAAAACAGGAGCAGAAGCAATAATGTCATGAAAATGTATGTAGTTATGTGTGTGTATAAAAATACATCTGTGTGTATAGTCTGTGATATATGAGATGATTTCACAAGACAACTACTGCATCCTACAGCATTTAAGAGAATGCACCTGAGTTAAGTTGGATGTACAAATTAATATTCCTTACAAGACTGCTTCCATCACTAATAACTAATTTATACACAGCCTACCAGCTCCTTGTGACATCACTGACTGTTTAATCAGTGTTAAACTAGATCAGTTTGACAAGATTTGGGTGTGGCACTTGGTGATTGGGTTTCTGTTGCTGACAAGGTGAAAATTATGCCAAAATCATGTGATACAACAGTTTCATCTGCCAATAGTGACAAAATTTCATCTGCTGATATAATCTGTGCTATTTAGCACTAAATATCTGTATAAGATAATTCCTCAGGATGACTGTTGTGGCCCACCGTGTATAAAATGAATATTAATTTGCACATTGAAGTTAAGTTGGACACACAAATCAATATTCATTACAAAGACTGCTTCTTATTTCTTTATTGCCCACAAGAGGCTAAACATAGAGGGAACAAACAAGGACAGACAAACGGATTAAGTCGATTACATCGACCCCAGTGCGTAACTGGTACTTAATTTATCGACTCTGAAAGGATGAAAAGCAAAGTTGACCTCGGTGGAATTTGAGCTCAGAACGTAACGGCAGACGAAATACCGCTAAGCATTTTGGCTGGAGTGCTAACGTTTCTGCCAGCTCGCCGCCTGCTTCTGTTGCTAATAGCTAATATATGTAGACCATAACAGAGGAATTTAAAACTGGTTTCCCATGGCAGCTTCTCTATGCTGATGACCATGTTCTTACAGTTGAATCTGTTTCAGAATTATAGATGAAATTTCAGGTGTGGAAGCAAAGCCTGGAATCAAAAGGACCTTAGTGTTAGTTTAGCAAAAGACCAAAGTACAAGTAAGCAGCAATCCCTTTATGGAAATGGCCCTCAATGCAGATGTTTTGTATACATCTGATGATGTTTTTATTAGCAATCTGTCCTTCAGGGTTTTGAAGATGAAATCCTCAAATTCTCCTTCCCTGTCTCAATTTTAGTTTTATGATGATTTAAGCATTACATCAACCCACTGTTGTTTTTAGCTACAAAAGTGAGGTGGATGGATACTTTTCTTTACAGTTTAAATTATTTTCTTGTTTTTGCAGTTTTAGTTTTTGTTTTTGTTGTTTGTTTGTGTTTCCTTGTTGTTCTTGATGTTACTGTTGATGTTGGAATGGTTGTAAAACGGGCTGTGGTTGTGGTGCTTGTATTTGTTATTGTTTTTGTTGGGCCTCTGGAGTGGGGCTCTGTCTTCTCCTTCTCTTTCACTTTCATCCTTTGGGGATTATTTACCATGCTTCAGTCAATTCTTCTTTCTCCATGTCATTCTCCAAGGAATCCGTTTGAAATGGTGAAGTCAAGTGGAAACTTGTGTTATCTGAGTCATCATTGTTGTTGGTTTAAGGAAGTTCAAAAAGAAATTGTTCCACCATAGGAGCAGGGAGCAAACTTTTCTGCTGTCTTGGTTTTAGTGTACGAGTCCTCAACCACTCTACATGATGTTGGTGTAGATGTGGTTTTTGTGTGAGCAACAAGGATGGTTTAGTTTTCTTTAACTGGAGGCAGAAAGCCTTTTGATAGGCAGTACTCCTACAGGCATAACATTTTGCCTTTCTGCCCTCTATCACCACTCTTATCAGCTCCACACCCTCCATGTAATTGATGTCAGGGATCTCATGGAAGTTTTCTGTTGTGACCAGCATTTCTACTTCTATTCTGACCACTGACCAATTTTCCTTCAGAGTCGCTTTCATGGTTAGTATATCACCATATTCATCAAGTATCATTTGAAATACAGGAGGTTAAGTTTTTGGAAGCACATTCATAAATGAGGGAATTAAAGTGATATGTCTGAGAAGCATGTGTGTAAAGCCTTCTTTTTTGTCTCCACCTCACTATGGCATATTGTAAGAACTGACTCAAATTTTTTTGTCTCTCCTTACAGATCAATTTAAATCTCAGATATCTCTTGGACATTTTTCAGCTAGTGCTGAGATCAGCTTCCCCACAATCTTCTTAAAACATCTATAGATGACAATTTTTTGTGAACTGCTCTTTTTTCAACAGGTGGTAGAATAACGGAATTAGATTTCATCAGGCATTTTCTGAAATCTTTCCTTAAAGTCTCAGTCAAAAGAGTTCTATGCTTCTCTGTTACTCTTTTACTCTTTTATTTGTTTCAGTCTTTTGACTGTGGCCATGCTGGAGCACCACCTTTAGTCGAGCAAATCGACCCCAGGACTTATTCTTTGGAAGCCTAGTACTTATTCTATCGGTCTTTTTTGCCGAACCGCTATGTTACGGGGACATAAACACACCAGCATCGGTTGCCAAGCGATGTTGGGGGACAAACACAGACATACAAACACACACACACATACATATATATATACATATATAAGACGGGCTTCTTTCAGTTTCCGTCTACCAAATCCACTCACAAGGCTTTGGTCGGCCCGAGGCTATAGTAGAAGACACTTGCCCAAGATGTCACGCAGTGGGACTGAACCCGGGACCATGTGGTTGGTAAGCAAGCTACTTACCACACAGCCACTCCTACGCCTATAAGTAGTTTTTGTGAATAATGTGTTGCTGGTCTTGTTGTTGTAGATGTTGTTGGTGGTGATGGTAGTGGTAGTTGTTGTTTTCTTTGTTAAATTTTTTCCTTTTCTATTTGTCTTAAAATTTGTTGTTGCTGTTGTTGGCTTTGCTGTTTTCATTTACACTTCATCTTCAAATGTGTTGTTGTTATTGCTGTTGTTGGTAGTGGCTTTAATATTTTCTTTGCTAAAATTTTCCATTTTCTCTTTATTTTCAAAACTGTTGTTCTCTGATTTTCAAGCAGTGACATAATGCATCCTGCTCACATCCTATTTCGCAGTATTCTGGTAACACTTCTTGCTCTCTCCCCATCTCTCTCATAAACAAGCCTCACTGTGCTGTCTAATGTTTTTGCCATGGAGGCAGAAAACAAAAAAATTTCATTACAAGAAACAATATTAAACTCAGATATTCCACTAAACTGGAGAACAACAAACAGAAACACTGAACAACTTGCCTTCCACGTTTGCATAAATTTCAAAACTGAATGCAAGTTTTCCATGATTTATACACGATTTGTTTAGAAGCATTACAGAGGTGAGATCAAGTATGACTTGCCCAGCTGATGGCCATCACCATCTAGAAGGAGGGAGAGGAGGAGGAGGAGGAGGGGAAGAAGAAGAAGAAGAAGAAGGAGGAGGAGGAGGAGGGGGAGGATGGGGAGGAGAAGAAGAAGAAGAAGACAAATAACATTAACAACTATGGCAGCTTTAATGCCTTAATCAATCTGCAAACTTACTTTCCATAAATCTTGGGGGCATTCACTTAAAACTTCCCTGAAGTTTCGATGCTTCATGGCAGAATCACGACCTGACCTAAAAAAAGTAGAACAGTAATAATAATAATAATGATAATAATAATAATAATCCTTTCTACTAAAGGCACAAGGCTTGAAATTTGAGGGGAGGGGACTAGTCAATTACATCGACCCCAATGTTTCACTGGTATATAATGTATTTACTGACTCTGAAAGGATGAAAAGCGAAGCCAACCTTAGTGAAAATTGAACACAGAATGTAAAGACAGGTGAAATACCACCAAGCATTTCACCTGGCATGCTAATAATTCTACCTGCTCACCACCTTAATAACAACAACAACAACAACAACAACAACAGCAACAGCAACAGCAACAACAACAACAACAACAAGAATAATAATAATAATAATAATAATAATAATAAAAATAAGGTGACAAGCTGGCAGAATTGTTAGCACACTGGGAAAAATGCTTAGCAGTATTTCGTCTGCCACTACGTTCTGAGTTCAAATTCCGCTGAGGTTGACTTTGCCTTTCATCCTTTCGGGGTCAATTAAATAAGTACCAGTTATGCACTGGGAGTTGATGTAATTGACTTAATCCCTTTGTCCTTGTTTGTCCCCCTCTATGTTTAGCCGCCTGTGGGCAAGAAAGAAATAATAAAAATAATAACAATAGCAACAACAACTACTGCTGCACCACCACCACCATAATCCTCTTCCATCCTTTTATATTTGCTTTCCATACAGGAATGAGTTGGATGTGTTACATCATGGTCCTGTTCAGTTCTTATTTTGAATTACAAGTAGTTTATTCAGAGTGTACTCCTAGACGTGTTGTGCAGACATTTAATTTTTGTTGGCTTGGTTTCTACAGTTGGATGCCTTTCCTATCACCAAACCACTTTACAGAGTGTACTGGGCATATTTTATCATGGCAGTAACACCAGAGGATGTAATGTGACCTCAGTAAGGTTTAAATGGTCCTCTCGACACTGTGCTGTCTTTACTCATTTACCAACAACTTTACACAGTGTACTGTGCTATCGAGCAAACACTGACGAGACTACTTCCTGCTTGGCAAGATTAAAGAACCTTCACCACTTTGTGCTCTGTTCATCCACAATAGGTGTAGGCGTGGCTGTGTGGTAAGAAGCTTGCTTCCCAACCACACAGTTCCAGGTTCAGTCCCACTGCATAGCAACTTGGGCAAATGTCATCTCCTATAGCCTTGGGCTGACCAAAGCCTTCCGAGTGCATTTGGTAGACAGAAATTGAAAGGTAGCATGTGGTATCTCAGGAACTAAATTAATTTTTAGAAGTGAAATTATTTGTAATGTTATGTTTCGCAGTAAGCAAAAGCTTATGTATTAAAAAATACAAGCAACCTTTTTGGAACTGACTGGAGATCTGTTTGACTTCTGAGATTTACCCACAAATAATTTTTGTAAAAATGTAATGGGGTCAAATACAGAGTCAGAAAATTTAAAAAAAGAAGTGGAAAGGTTGTTCCCTGATTGTTTTTTGGACAAGTTAGGTCAGTGCAATAAATTTAAAGCCAAATTTAAGGTAGAAGAAAATTCTTTTCCAGTTTTTAAACCCAAACATAATGTACTGTTTGCAGCACTGGAACAAGTGAATAAGGAATTAGACAGACTGGAAAGGATGGGAGCATTTGGAAAGATCAACTACTCAGATTGAGCATTTCCAACAGTATATGTTAAAAAGAAGAACAATAGAATTCATGTATGTGCAGATTTCTCAACAGGACTAAATGAATGTTTAAGACAGTATAATTGCCTATTACCTAGCCCAGAGGAAATCTCGAAACTAAATGGTGGTAAATTGTTCTCAAAATTAGATCTGTCTGATGCTACATACATACCTCTAATCAACCTGTAAACCTTTCACCCGAGCATATAATAATACAAATCATAAACCGTAACATTTAGTCTGCTGCAATGAATTGAATTGATAAGCCCACATATAACATCCAAAGGTACATCTTTTTTCCTCTGATGAAATTATACTCATGTCACATAAATGTAAATTTAATGTACAAATTTGTCATACAAATTGAGTATTAATTGAAACAGCTGTAAGAAGCGAAGATGACCAATTTGTTAATAATAAACATTTATTAACTTCCTTATCTCCATTTTCTTTTGTTTTCTTCTTGTATATATATATATATATATATTTATGTGTGTGTGTGTGTGTGTGTGTGTGTGTGTGTGTGTGTGTGTGTGTGTATATATCCTCATCATCATCATCATCATCATCGTTTAACGTCCGCTTTCCATGCTAGCATGGGTTGGACGATTTGACTGAGGACTGGTGAAACCGGATGGCAACACCAGGCTCCAATCTAATTTGGCAGAGTTTCTACAGCTGGATGCCCTTCCTAACGCCAACCACTCAGAGAGTGTAGTGGGTGCTTTTACGTGTATATATATATATATATATATATATATATATATATATATACACATATAAAGATAGATAGGTAGATATAGATATACACATACTTATATACAAATACATAAACACATGCATGCACAACACACACACACATGCACCAAATGATGCTTTCTTCTGAAACAGTCTCCAATATACTTACGATGAGGATCCCGGAAGGGTTTTGCTGCCTATGGGTTTCCACACCATATGGGCAGTTCCCGCTTCCCCTTGACTGCAACTTTCTTCTAATTCACACCCTTTTAGGAAATCTTCATATGTGATAAAGCCTTTGCTGGTAGGATCACATCTTGAGAACAAAAACAAAAGAAAAAAAGAAAACAAAATGAAGATAAACATCTGTACAACGTTTTATTGTGATGTGCTAATACCAGAAGTTCCCACTGTATCACAGTGTTTTTTTATCTAAAAAAAACAAAAAAAAACAGGAGTCAAAATTAAAAGTAAAAAGTTACCTTCTCAAGTCAGACTGACTCATAAGGGCCGGTTTCCATGGCGTATAAATTCCCCACCTGGATGGAACACCAGTCTGACACAGGACTACTCATTTTTGCCAGCTGAGTGGACTGGAGTAACATGAAATGAAGTGTTTTACTCAAGAATACAACACATCACTTGGTCCAGGAATTGAAACTACAATCTTACGATTACAAGTCCAACACCCTAACCACTAAGCCACACACCTCCACAGTCAAATTTAATTGGCACTCAATCATTGTTGGATACACTACAGCCTCTGGCCTATAAGTGTACTTTCTTCTCTCTCTGTTTTTTTTCCACTCTGTACCAGAGATATGCTGTCTCCTTGCTGTCTTTTATCACTAGCAGACACACGCCAGCCTCTAACCCATTGGTGTGCTGCTTTCTCTCAGTTTTTTCTCTCACAACTGCAATGATCTCTGTTACCCAGAGCTGCCTAACATCATGCCCCTACCACTCCAGTACCCCTGATCTGCTAGTCTTTCTACCTTTTATCACACTTGGTACATCCATCCCCTCGACCTTGCACAAACCATTATGCTCTGTTCTTTTCTCCCTCGAACATTCACCTTCTGGAATCACTTCCCTGCCCATGTTTTTCCTGTAGGTGCCGACTTGCAAGTTTAACTCTTTAGTATTCAAATTATTCTGTCAAAAATAATACCTATTAATTCATATTGTTTTCAATTAATCAAGCATTATTTTGTTGTTTCGAGATTTTGATGATGTAATTGTTTATTTTTAGAATGACATTATAGGATTGATGGGAGAGGCCAGATCAAACCAGTTTGACCATAAAACAGTTAGAATTATTTGGCCAGATATGGCTGGTTTAAATGTTAAAGGGTTAAGCACAACATTATCAGCATCAAGCTCATAAGTCTAGGAGGATTTATGAAAGTCATGGGTAATGCTTTTACCTCCAAACTTAGACTAAAAAGATTTAAAAAATCAGACAATAATTAATTTGCCAGAATAAGGATTGATGCTAAAATGTTGAAGAAATATTGGTTTTTCATTGATATCGTTTTCCCTTTTTAAACATCATTTTCTTCATATGAGATGTGTTGATAACATTTCAAATGATTTTTTTTCCGTTTGTCTTCAACTGCTAACCCTAAGATCCTCAAAGGAACAAAAGGTTGCAGACTCGATGCCTGGCCTGTCTCAGAAACATCACCTGGAGATGATTGAAGAAAATACCGATGAACTGAGTGGTGCTGGTATTTGTAAGAGAATGTGGGAAGAAGTGGTTCCCTGTTTATATATAAAAGTATGGTTTATATAAAAGTTGCATGAAAATAATTAGTCTCTCACCGCAGCCAGACCTTCTTTAATTCCTCTGAGTTGAGAAGAATGTTGAAGCATTTCAGAAGATTCTTCAAAGTGTCCATTTTCAAAACTTCCTTGTTACTTTCACTAAAAGTCTGAAACATCTGATTGAAAAAATAAACAGATAATGATGATGATGATCATAATAATAATAATAATAATAATAATAGCAACAACACCACCAGAGTGGTTGACATTGGGTAGGACAGTGCTGTGCTTGAAAAACATTGAAAAAGGCAATATGGTTGGCAATTACAGGCCGATATCCTGTTTGCCACTTATGTGGAAGTTATTGAGTGGAATACTTGCAGTCAATGTACGAACACCTGGGAAAAAATAGAATCCTGCCACATGAGCAGAAGGGTTGCAGGCATAAGTGCAGAGGTACCAAGGATCAACTCCTTATAGACAAAACTGTACTTAGAGACTGCAAGAGGAGGAAAAGTAACTTAGCCATGTCATGGATCGACTATCATAAGACATACGATATGATCCCACATTCTTGGATTATGGAATGTATGAACCTATTTGGTGTTGCATCGAATGTTGAGCAATTGCTTGGAAAAAGTATGGCAAATTAGAGGACGGACCTGACAAAGGCAATGATAATAATAATAATAATAATAATAATAATAATCACTTCTACTGAAGGCACATCCTTGGAAAAACCCTATCAATTTAAATGTCTGTGCTGTATTACATGAAGATATTTCACTACTGCCCCTGCCACTTCCCCTCCCCAAGCTTGCAGTCATACTGCAACATCTTTTATCCTTTACTCGCCCTAGAATTCTGGGTGTGTCTCAGAAAGTGATTGTAACAAACATGCAAATTAAGAGTAAATAATAATAATAATAATAATAATAATAATAATAATAATAATAATAATAATAATAATAATAATAATGGCTTCTGTAAGTATGAGATCATGGAGAACCACACTGATGTTGAACAATGACAATGAATCTCTAAATGCTGGAGATGTAAGAATTTCATGTGGCATTTTCCAGGGTGACTCACTATCACCACTCCTCTTCTGTCTAGCCCTAATACCGCTCTCAAAATTGCTCAATGATGCACAGTATGGTTATAAAATATTTGATAAAAATATAAATCATCTCATTTACATGGATGATTTAAAGCTCTTTGCAAAAAATGACCAACAACTCAAAGGCCTACTAGCGATTGTTAAACAATTCAGTGATGACATCAGGATGCAATTTGGCCTTGATAAATGTGCAAAAGCTATCTTTATCAAAGGAAAAATGACAAATACATCTAATGTGAACCTTGACCAGCAAAATGTCATAAAAGAGTTAGAACCAGCGGAGAGCTATAAATACCTAGGGGTAATTGAAGGGGACAATATCAAGCACTCAGTGATGAGGGAAAGGATCAGAAGAGAATGTTATCGCAGGGTGAGAGCAATACTGAAGACAGAGCTGAACGCGAGAAACAGGATCGAAGCGATCAATGCTCTAGCCATACCAGTCGTGACTTACAGTTTCAACATCGTTAACTGGTCAATTACTGAAATATGTAATGTTGACAGAAAAATACGAAAACTGTTGACAATGCATAGAATGCACCACCCTAAGGCAGATATAGAACGTCTTTATCTGCCAAGAAAAGAGGGAGGTCGAGGACTACTACAGCTGGCATTATCAATGAAGGTAGCCACAATTGGCCTAGACACCTATATGAAAAACTCTGAGGACTGGATGCTAAAACTTGTCTTAAAATATGAAAGCAAGAAAGCATCTTACTCAGTAACAAAACAGGCAAAGGAATATCTAAGTGAATTCCAATTGCAACAAATTCAAGAATTAGACGAACTAGAAACACCTACAGAAAAAGCTAAGCGCTTGAAAACCCGTGCTAAAATTGCTGCCTTAGCTATTATGACTGAAAAATGGCATGGAAAACCTCTCAATGGCAAATACCCAAAGAGAGCGAATAATGCAGATATTGACAAAGCCCTTACCCACCAATGGTTAATGGCCTCTGGATTGAAATCAGAAACAGAGGGGTTTATCATAGCAGCCCAAGATCAATGCCTACCTACAAAGAACTACCAGGCCAACATATTAAAGAACGGCAGCTCCCCATTATGTCGTATATGCCAACAACAAAATGAGACCATCGATCATGTTGTCTCCATGTGCAGTCTGCTTGCGCCTACAGAGTATCTCAACAGGCATGATAGAGCTGCACAATATATTCACTGGGTAATATGCAAAAACCTGGACTTGCCCCATGATAAAAACTGGTGGGAACACAAACCACCCCCAGTACTTGAAAATGATCACATTGCACTCCTCTGGAACTTCACCATTCAAACTGACAGAAAGATAGACGCAAATAGGCCAGACATCATACTGAAAGACTTCAGACAAAAATCATGCCTCCTCATTGATATGACTGTCCCAATTGATATAAACGTATCTGTCAAGACCTACCAAAAACTGAGCAAATATAAAGATCTTGAAATAGAAATTAGCAAAATGTGGAATCTGAAGACGAAAACAATACCTATTGTCATAGGTGCCCTGGGAATGACAGCGAAACGGGCTGATTACTACCTAGCTCAGATACCAGGAAACCCCAAAATGGCTGAAGTCCAAAAGATAGTGCTCATGGGAACTGCCCATATCCTACGTAAAATACTGTCTATGTGATCTCAAATTTTAAAGCAAACATAATTTTCTTATGGTTTCTTAAACATTCACTTGAACAAAACTGTACAAATCCAAATATATGGTACCCTAGGCATAACACCTACATGAACTTCTAACTTGTTGTCTCTTGAGGTCTCTGGGTGAGACTTGGATCCAACTTGTACAAATGCAAAACAAAAGTCAAACATAAAATAATAATAATAATAATAATAATAATGGCTTCAAATTTTGGCACAAGATCACAAATTTTGAGTTCAAGTGATACTTATTTTATTGATTCCAAAAAAATGAAAAGCAAAATCGACCTTGGTAACATTTCACTCAGAATGCAAAGCCAGAAGAACGAATTTTGTCTAGCATGGTAATGATTTTTACAGCTTGCTACCTTGACAAGCAAGTCTGATATTGAGCAGAATATTTACTGAAGCCCATCTTTTACACCAAGATGAAACATGTACATGTTAACTGATATGAAGTGTTAACATGTACATGTTTTGTATTGGTGTAAAAAATGGGCTACAGTAAATATTCTGCTCAATACCACAAATCTGCTTGTCAGTTGCTTGATCTTAACCAGTTGAGCATCTCCTTTAGTGACTGACAATATGTGCACTTCTGATCATGAGCAGGAGTAGTGGGGGAGCATCATAGCCATATGTTGAGAGGAATTCTTTGGAGTTTGAATAATTCACTCTTGGAAACACTCGTGTTTTGTTCATTATCTTCAATCAACCAACCCTTATTCAGGGACATTTTGAGCAGCATGCGTTACTTAACCTGGAGAAAATTCTAAGCCCCACATGTTTATCTTGATATGGGGTCACCATGTTGCACACATATAGTTGTGATGCATGTACCTGGTGTACCCTTATCAGACAGGTAGTTATGATTGATATATTGGGCTTTGTATATTTGTACACCAACATCACTTTGAGGGCATGTGCAGCTCTCTCACTCACTCAATGATATTAATACTACTACTACTACTACTACTACTACTAATAATAATAATAATAATAATATGGATGACCTGGAGTTGTTTGGGAAATATGAAAAACAGATAGATTCCTTAACCAAAACAGTCCAGAAGTATGGAATTTGGGATTACCAAATGCTCAGTACTTAATATGAAAAGAGGGAAGAAAGCAGCCTGCAGAGGATTGTGGTTACCATCAGGAGAGACTATGGGTGAACCTGACAGTAATGGGTACAGATAGTTAGGGACTTTGGAGCTGGATAACATTCTACACAGAGAAATGAAAGTCAAGGTCAGTGAGGCGTATAAAAAAAGGGTGAAGATGGTGTTGAAATCCAACCTAAATGCCAAAAATTTGATTACCACAATGAATATCTGGGCAGTCACAGTGCTCAGATATAGTGCATCCATCCTCAAATGGACTAAAGAGGAAATATCAACACTGGATAGAAGGATGAGAAAGTTGATGACACTGCATGGGGCGCTACACCTTAAAGCAAACGTAAACAGACAGTATATGAAAAGAAAGAATGGTAGCAGAGGACTAATTAGTATAGACCGTTGTATAAGGAGTGGAAGGAGAACGCTTGCTGATTATTTGCTAAATAGTGATGAAGATCTGCTGCAATATGCCATGAAAAATATGGGTGTAAATGCAGATGAAATGATGAGCAAGGAAGAGTTTAACCAAAGAGCTGAAGAGAAGAGAAAAGAAGACCTTTTTGAAATGAGAATGCATGGAAAGGTGATCCTTTCTTGTTATCACATACATATATATATACATACTTATTATTACATACATACATATATACATAGTAACATAAATATACATGTAGAAAAATGAATAAAAATTTTAAAAAAAAAACAAGTGAAGTTACCTTTAATATCTTTTGAGATTTATTTTGAGATTTTTCACTCAGAACAAGAGGTAGTTGTGAAGCTGTGACAATATCATCTGTTTCAGGTCTTTTGCTATGGGCAGAGTCAGCAATGGAGAGCTTTTGGAGGAACTCATTGGCATCAACCATACCATTGTTTTGAGAGATACCATACTTGCGGAACAAACTGAAAAATTTTTAATGTTAGCAACCAAAGTACTGTTGAAATAACAAATTTAAACTTATCTACTCAGATGTATATTATAAGATTATATCACTGGTAACATGAATTCAATAGTGAGCTTTGCAAATGCACCACAACCATAAGTCAATGGCAAACAAAAGGACTGTTTCTATGAGCTCTTATTGCAGTCTACCTTGATAAAAGTTGATATCAATATTCTTATAATGGCTGATAACTTTAATGGACATGTTAGGCAACACTACAATGGCTATTTCCCATGCACATGGAGGATATGGCTATGGTAGAGAGAATGAAGAGAAATCAATGTTCTGATCCTGTGTGGGAGTGTTAATGTTTACTATACCAGTGCTGTATTAATTTATTATTGAATTTAATCTTGCAGATGCATTGTTATGGCATTCCAGCAAATAGTTCTTACATTATTTATATAGAGTCATAGAATGGCGATTTGATTCAAACCCAGTGCAGTTCAAATATGTGATGTTGATAAGCCACAAAAATGGGCAAAATTTCAGTATCCATCACTACTGAATTCAATCAGAGGCTAGTTGTTTTGCCTGCCTATGATTTTCAGGTGTTTTAACACCTAGTGTGCTGAGAGAGTCATCCCCAAATGCTATATTGCAGCAAATCCAGTGATTAAACAAAACACATACAATGAGTATTTGCAATCAATGTTTACAACACTAATGCTGTTTTTAATTCATTATTAAAGATATATATATATATATATATATATATATATATATATAAATATAATTTAGAGAAGAACCACCAATATACAATTCAAATAATGAAGTAGACCAATCACCATCAAGAAAAGCATACTCTACAAAATACTAATTTAAAATCTATAAAAGAACCCTCACCAACCATTCATCTATCCCTAGTTTCCACATTGACCACTAGATAAGGGAGAGGAGGACCCTGACTTAGGCTTTCTCCATGTTAACAAAAGCCAAGTACAGAGGTTTGTTTTTGGTTAGATACTTCTCCTGCAGCTGCCTTACCAGGAATATAGCATCAGTGGTACTTCTCTCTGACACAATATCAAACTGCATCTCGTCTAGACTAACTCTGTCATTAATTAATTGGGCTATGACCCTCTCCATAACTTTTGTCACTTGATTCAACAATTTGATACCACTGTAATTATTTCTGTCTAAGGCGTCAACTTTACCTTTGTAACAGTTAACTATGGTGCTGTTACAGCAGTCGTTGAGTATGACTCCCTTGTGCACAACCTGATTAGCTATATGGGTGACTAAGCCATAACCCATACAAGCACATATTTTAAACATCTCAATGGGGATTCCTGATGGAGAGGGGGCTTACTCTGTCTTCATATCCTTCATGGCTTTATCTACCAAGCTACTGACTATCGGACAGGTGGTCCCTCTGTTGGATCAACATTTGGTAGACTCTCCTTTTCCCATCACTTCTCTATATTTAGTAGCCTTTCATAGTGGGACTTCCAAGCCTCTTTCTTTGCAGAGTCACTAACTGCAAGTGAACCATCATCCACGTGAATACACTTTATACACACACACATTATCCAAAATGTACAGTATTATATATCCAGCACAGTTGATCTTACCAATTGGTTTTACACTAGGAATACAATGGGGTGTTAGGCAACAATCCGATTATATAACCCTATACTCATCAGAGCTAGCCAATATGGAAGGGAATATGACTGCTCTCTATTGTTGGAGGGGAATTGACACATCTGGTTTGCAGTTGTTGTGGAAAAGATGGCACAACGAAAAAGGGCAGGGGATTAGGCTATGAGTTATGTTGGAATCGCTGTAAAGCTGGTAAGAGTTATCTTGAAGTGCTTGTGGGAAATGTGTGCATTATTAAGTGTGGTGCTTCTGTGGGGATATAATATGTGTAGTGGTGTCATGTGTATAATTTTATCTAGGAGTGTAGGTATATATATAATTGTGTTCATTAGTCTGTTTTCGTTTTGCATTGGTTAAGGTCATGGGGGGTTTATGTTAGTGTGCAGTGTGTAATGTGTGTGTGGGGGGATCTATATATATGTGGGGGTACAATGTGTGTGAAGTGGTATATTCTGGAGGGAGGGGGAACAGTCTATTTTGTGGGGTGTCCACCTTGTTGGAGAGTGCATGTATGTACAAGGGTGCATTGGTGTGTGCTCTGGTCAAACTCTTTGCCAGGCTTGAGGGTATAGGTGGACCTGTTGCTGAAATCATGGTGGGACGCAAAGGTGTGATAGGATGTACTTCTTTTCTTGTGAGCGAGGATTAAACACTTCATGCCTGCTATTCAGTTAAATATCCGGGCGCTGGGTACCCTTTAAAATCGCTCTCTTCTCAGCCAGGCACGACCTGCTGCTATCAGAGTACAGTTTACATTTCTCTGGGATCTTCCACTTTATGTTGTACTCTCTGGCATTTTTCTTTCAAACACCAGAGGAGTTGGAAGTTTCTAAAAGTACAGCTCATGAACACCAAGTAAAGCTAGGATACATTTCTTGCTATAATGTATGGGTTCCTCACAAACTCTCAGAAAAGAATTGCTTGGACCGGTATTCTGTTTGTGATATGCTTTTGAAACAGAATGAAAGCATGCCTTTTTTTAAATAACTTGTGACTGGAGATGAAAAATGGATTGTGTACGAAAACATAGTGTGAAAAATATCCTGTAGTATGTAAGAATCCCCCAAAACAGCAACCTAAGAAGAATATCTATGCCAAAAAAGCTATGCTTTGTGTTTGATGGGATCATAAAGGCTTTATTAATTATGAGCTTCTCCCACAAAACCAGACCATTCATTCTGATGTGTACTGTCATTAGCTGGCTAATTTCTACCAAAAAGAATTTAAAGAACTGAGGCTGGAGATTGCCAACAGGAAAGGGATAGTGTTCCAACAAAACAATACCCGATCACGTGTCTTTGGCTACCCAAACAAAGTTACATATTCTCTGAATACTGTGCCATCCAACTACAACTTGTGTTTGTCTCTATAGGACTCATTGCAAGGAAAAACATTTAATGATTTAGATGGAGTCAAAATGCATCTAGATAACTTTTTTTTCTTGAAAACCAGTCAAATTTTATGCTGATGGGATATTTAAATAGTCTGAGAGAGGGGCAAATGTCATTAATAATAATGGAAATTATTTCATTGAATAAAATTTTTGAAAGGTCAATTATTTATATCCCTTTTTTCATATTAAAAAAATGCTCAGAACTTTCCAGACAACCTAATATATAACTTAGAGACACTTTAAAGCAATAATGATAAGTTAGAAGAGTTTAAAATACAACTGACTACTTTTTAATAACCACATGGTTCTTACTACTTAGTAATTATTCACTACAACTATTAATAACCTTCACAAATTCAAATAATATAATCAACTTTGAAATCCATCAAAATACCCTGTGACTATAAAGTATGTAGAATCAATCAAAAATAAGTATTCTGTAAGTAACCACACCCCACCAAGCCAAGATCATTTGCTAACTTCAACAAATGCTACTGCTACTGAATTTTCCCCAAACAAACAGTTGAGAAAGACATCTCATAGAAGAATGTCATAGTTTACTACTACTACTACTACTACTACTACTACCAAGCCTAATTCAAACTAATAGCAGAGGAAAATTCCTCTTTAAACAATGTCATACTTATATGCCCAGAAGAGATTGTACTAATAATGCATAAATCACTGCATATGAATACACAACAATATGCAGTTGGTGTGATTGACACATGTGGTGGACTATTATTATGAATATACTAATTGGAAATAAAAATAAAGTTTGAATGTTCAAATTCTTCATTTTCCTTATCAATACTATACTTTATACTAAGTAGTCAAGAAATAAACTGGAACATCGGCTGGGAGTTAAAGAAAGATTACCAAAAAACGCACTATCAGAAGGAACCAGCCTTCACTTCTTACTCAGAGAAATTCGCTAGCTGCCTGGATGTTATATCCCTCCTCTTACTATATATATATATATATATATATATATATATATATATATATATATATATAGGCAATGTGTCTGTGTGTACATTATAGAAACATGTATATAAATAGTAATGTTGAATAAGAAAAAACAAAGTAAAGAAATGATAGAGGATAAAGGAGATTTGTATAGCAGTGCTACTGATAACCTCTTTAGTGTCAATGGCATGATAAAATGTACAGAGACTATGTTGGAATATTGTGAAACCTGTCTAAATCCTCCTAACTTGAAGGAAAATGGACTCAAAATTATGATGTTGGTATTTACATGTTATAAGCACACACACACACACATTTACATATTTTCATGTGTGCATGAGTATGGTGTGTGTGTAAACTCACATACACCATACACAGACACACGTGCACATATAAAATGTAGCTGGTTATAAACACAGTTAAGTCTAAATATTACATATTACAAATTACTATAGACAGTTATTAAGTTATTGATGACTGATTGCATTTCAAAGCAATCACAATATATCCATTGATCAATTCCCTATTGGCAGGCACGCATTATTCTAAAATATATAATTAATTTGAACAGAGATAGAACTCAACGTCCAACTAAATGTTCCTTACTTTTATTCTAATGTCTAACAATCTGAACTTAAGTGCCCAGGTTCAGCAGTAAGTTACAAAGAAAATGTTTGATGTATCACGGCAGTCAGGTGCCCATACATTAACATAAACCATGTTGAAGAGTCCCTCTTGGTAGACAGTTAAGCTTGTATTTGAGAGATAACAAAGATTATTTAGTGTTAACCACTGCTGCTTAAAACATAAATGTATTCCAGACCAACAAACAAACATTAGACATATCTATAGGTGCAGGTGTAGATGAGTGGTTAAGAGGCTTGTTTCTCAACATGTGATTTCAGGTTCATTTCTACAGCAGTGTACCTTGGATAAATTTCTTCCATTATAACTCTAGGCCAAACAAACAGATTTGTTAGACAGAAAATGAAAGGTCATTGTGTGCGTGTGTGTGTATGTGTGTGTGTGTGTGTGCATACGTGCGCCTATGTGTGTGTGTACATATATATATTGATATAAATATATATATGTGCGTGTGTATGTTTATATATGTGTAAAAAAAAAGGGTAAAGACCCCCTTCAGGCATGAATGACCATGAGATTGCACCTACAAAGTTACTCTCTGAGGCACAAGTCTGGACAAGACCAGCAGTTGCCCATGCATACCTGCTTCCACTCTCCACGCCACCAGTGTTATCCAAGGGAAAGGCAAAGGCCGATACAGCTTGGCACTAGTGACATTGCAGCTCATTTCTACAGCTGAGTGAAATGGAGTAGCATGAAATAAAGTGTCTTGTTCAAGAACCCAACACACAGTCCAGTCCAGTCCAGGAATCGAACTCACTACCTCATTATTGTGAGCTCAATGCTCTAACTGCTGAGCCATGTGCCTTCACCATGTGTGTGTGTGTGTGTGTGTGTGTGTGTGTGTGTGTGTGTGTGTGTGTGTGTGTGCATATATATGTGTATTAGGGTGGAGCAGAAAATGTAATTTTCGAAATTGGTAACCAAGAATCAATATTTTGTTGTGAATTAGGGCTAAATGAAAGGTGTATAAAGAACTTTGGAGTTAAATATTTTTTCAGGCTCCACAATGTGACTGAAAATTTTAAAAGTCACTATTTCGGGTTGAATTTTGGTGGATTTCATGGATTATAAGTCATAACAAATACATATTTCTACATAGAAGAATGCAAAACAGTAAATATAGTATCCTTAAGAGGTTGCATACCAAGTTTCAATACGATTGACTAATATCTTGAGGTTCCATATTGACTATAAAGAAAACAGGAGTGTGAACTTCTCTTCCGTGCCGCTGCAACGGTCGTTGCGTGTGGACGTACATCATACATGTGTGAAGTTTTCTGCTTTGTATCTTGATTTTAGGCTATTGTATTAAAATTAATGATCGCATTAAATTTAGAGTTGTTTACATTTAGTGATGACTCATAAGTCAATAACGTGTCATGATATTGAATGCCCAATATTTGGTACTCTGTGTGGTCTTAGCAAGCAAGTTTTGCCAACTTACAAGGACGTACTAAAATGTGTTTTGTTTGAATGAGAAAAAGAAAAGAATGTAGTTAAGAAAGATCCTTCAATTAAACAAATTGTTGAGATTGTAGCAGAAAAGATAATTCTTCTTTAGCAAAAGCATTCATCCCTTGTGTTATGACTGAGTCAGTTAAACCTAAAATCTTAAACGTTTATCTAAAGTACTAAGCATTACTAAAATCTGTGAAAAATAGAAAAGATGTGCCATTATTTCAAACAAAGTGTAAATTGTTTTAAAAACAATGCAACAAAAGATTTATTTGACATTTCCTGCTACAAGTGCAACTCCTTTAAAAACTGGAATTATTTTCAATAAACTGGAAATGTTATTTAAAAATATCACCAAGAGTCAAAAACTAGTTACATGTAATTTTATTTTAATGTGTCTGTAATCTAGACTTCATGTAACACATATATTCAGTGACCTAGTATTAAAAATTATAAAGAAAACAAAGCTGAAAAGTCAATTTATTTCACATAATTTCAAAATTTCAAGTGTGTTGCAAAGCCTGAAGATATAAATTTTAGAGCTTGAGATTTTAACAACCTTGATTTCAAAGGATTTCAATAAAAGAAAATCAATTCATAACAATGAATGTAAAAATTAAAATGAGGAATGGCAAACATGTTATAAATTGATTTTTCACTCATTCTTCAAAATTTCAAATGGGCTGCAGAGCCTGAAGATGTAAATTTAAAAACTTCAGGTGTTTTTAAAGGATTTCGCAATAAAAAATATATTCTTGAAAACACATTTCAAAAATCTGTGTAAAAAGTACCTTTTTCACTCCACCCTTAACGTAGATAGATAGATAGATAGATACATTTCTTTTATTAGCCACACAGGGCTCAACATAGAGGGGACAAAATACAAATGTAGAGTTTTTCTTTTCGATGGGGACGAAAATAAAGTAAAAACATTAAAATGGGGATAACGATGAAAAGGCATTGAGAAAACGTTTGGGGTATGTACAAAAAAATGAAAATATTACAAAAATTTCCCAATAAATGGGGAGGTTATCCGTGGAAAGAAAAACCTATGGAAAAGACCACGGTAACCTCGGTCCTTAGTGTCACAATTTGTTAAATAAAATTTCTTTTATTTATGAAAGAAACGTAAGTAACTCTCTGTTTACAAAATTTTAACTGTTTTATAGAATCATGGTCAAGGTGGCTTCGTCATTTATACGTGCCATTCTTGCTACATGTATCCATCTTTTTTCGAAACATTTGCTAGACAACACTTGCCTCTCTACTCTCACCTTCCTTTTCAAGTGATACTTGAAAAAGTTGATGAGAGATTGATCAGAGAGGAAAATGTTTGCCTCTAATCCTTTCAGACGCGTCCACCAGATGCATTCTTTCGCCATAGCCACAAGTACAATAAATACAGCTCTTCCTTCCCGTTTAAAGGAAGGAGGCGGGACGATATTGACGATAGACTCGGTTGATAAACCGACTTGTCCCACACGTGACAGCAGTCGTTCGACATAAGCCCACAGCTCTGAAATGGTTGGATACTGCCCGAGTGCATGCAGAATGGATTCGTCGCTCTGACAGCATCTCGGGCAGGTCGGCCCCGCATTTCGTGAGCCGTGTCTATAGAGCTTATCCCGAACGGGTAGCGCTTCTCGGTAGCACTGCCAGGCCAGGGATCTCTGGAAGTTGTCCATAGGTCCCGGCCTGAAAGTCGTCCTGAACAGGCAGGTCCGGTATTCCTCGTCGACGCCCAGGTTCGCCCCGAGATCGTCGTCGTGCCTGCCCTCCACTAATCCCCTATAGAATGCCTTTGTTGTGATGCAGCCGCTCAAGGTCGACCCGGGACGGCAGAGTTGTTGCAGAGCAACGCGACACTCATGGTGCCATTCGCCATTCCTCGGCCTCTTCTTGATCCACGACTACAGCTCGGTCATGGAGACGAGTTGCGGGAAAGCGCGCTGCACAAACGGCGACCAAACCTGCTCACCGTCGTCTACGTAGAGCCGGAGATGTCGCAGTCTCAGCGCATATCTGCGCATCATCAACCACGGCATGCCCAGCCCTCCTTTCAGCGGGTGTTGGCAGCAAACGGAGCGCCTCACCATCGGAACGCTTCCTTTCCACAAAAAGTGAAAGAGGATGCGCTCCATTTTGGTGATGGCGCGATCGGGACAAGGCACGACGGTCAGGCGGTATTCGATGATGGACGCGATGTACGCGTTCGCCACCTCCGCCCGACCTTTTAGAGACAGCTTCCTCTTGGCCCATTGCCGGCAGAGAGTGGCCACCCTACTCGTAATCTCGTCCCAGTTCTTCTCCGTTTGTAGGTCTGGACCAAACCAGACTCTGAGCAACCTGACCGGACTGTCCGTCCAACGTCCCACTACTGAGGCGCTGCCGGACAGTATGGGCTTGCTTCTCAAGGTGCCGAGCCGCAAGCCCACTGATTTTTCCCGGTTAATCTTCGCTCCCGTCACCGCTTCGTAGTCTTTCAGCGTCTCGCCAACCAGCTCAATATGCTCGTGGCTAGACGCTATGACGGTGACGTCGTCCGCGTATGCTGACACGCTCGTCCCGCATCCCAACTCTCGCGGGATACCCCTCAGCGTCGCCAGCTTCCGCAGTAGTGGCTCGAGAGTCAATACATACAGAAGCGACGAGAGGGGGCATCCCTCATGGACCGAATGTGCAATGTTGAAGGGTCCCGATAGACATCCATTGACGTGAACAACCGAATGGATGCCTGTGTACAAGGCAGCCATCCAGCCGCGGAAAATGGGACCGAAGCCGGCTGCTTCGAGGACGGCCTCCAAGTATCGATGGTCTACCCTATCGAAAGCTTTGGATTGATCCAAATTGATCAGGGCCCCACCCATGCCAGGTTCCTTAACTACCCTCTCTATGATGTAGTGCATCAGATGGAGGTTGTCATGGATGCTTCGGCTCGGCACGGCGCACGTTTGCGCCTTGCCGACCAGTTTCTCGATGACAAGCGCCAACCGCTTGGCTAATTTTCAGGTCTGCATTGAGCAGAGTGATGGGCCTAAAGTTATCTATGATATACCCCTTGTTTGGATCTTTCTTTAGCAGCGTTATGACTCCTCGGCTCACAAAACCAGGGATGCTCCCGTTCTGTTGCCAGTTGCAGTACACTGCCGCCAAGACATCTCCAAACAAGTCTGGCATACAGTTGTAAAGATTTGTCCCTCGAGCATCCCGCCATCGCGTCCCTCACTTCCGCCGCCGTGATGGCACTTTCGCAGCACTCCGCCTCTCTTGCCGAGAGTCGTGGCAGGCTGTGCAGGTAGGCACTGAAATCCACCCTGCGTTCTCACTTGCCACTCGTCCCAAACAGTCGGGCAAAATGCCGATGAAAGGCCTCGCACATCTTGCCCGGCTCGAGTAATTCGCACCCCTGTTCATCTAACAGAGACCAGATGGTGGCTCTGTTGCCTCGCTGCGCCTCCGCCACCCTGGCCTCTCGCGCAGCTCCAACACCTTTGTTCCTTAGAGCACGCATCCTTGCCCTGACAGCACATCCTTCGTGTTTGGGGTTGAAATGTTGGTCGAGGGCCAACCTCGCCGCCAAAACGTCAGATGCGATGCCGCTTCTTAATGCCTCCTCTAACTTATTCACTAGCTCTCCCTCTACTCTGTTTCTATCTATGGCTAGTGCCTTGCTATATCTAGTTGCTTCTGCTTTTACTGCTCTCTTGAGGGCAAACCACCATTTGTTGTTGATGATGGCTCCCGTCAAGGCCCTCTTTACTAATGTGCTAATCCGGTCTCTGAAAACTTGTCTTGACGGGAAAGACGCGTTTACTTTCCAGTAACCAGGACCCTGCCTATGTGCCTTATCTAAGTCTAGCGTACACGTCACAAGTTTGTGATCCGTGTAGCTGACTGTATGGAATTGTGGACATCCTAAGCTATCTCTATCTATTTTCCTACATACAATCCTATCTAGATATGATCTCGACGACCCAATGCGGTTGCTCCATGTCCACGTTGGCACATTTGGGTGTTCGAGTCGGTACCTGTCAGACAGTTGAAAGCGTCTGAGCAGGTCTCTGAGGCATTTGCATCCTCTTCTATTGTTGTCTCTTCCCACGTAGTCTAGATGCGTGTCCAAGGTAGCATTCCAATCCCCCACTAAAAGTAAAGGACGAGACGTTCCCAGGAATACCTCTAGACGTCAAAAGAAATCCGACCGACCTGTTAAAGGAGGAACATAGACTGCTAGCAGCCGCAAAGCGCAACCATCGCTGCCGTCGACATCCAAAACAACAACCAGTCTACCCTCCGGGTCTATGAATATCGTCTTTACTTTGAGATCCAGACTCTTGCGAAAAAGAACCGCCATGCAACTACCGCCCATCCTCGGCAGACAGGGAGAAAAATAAATGTTAAATTGTCCGCCAAACATGGACTTTAGGGCCTGCGGTTCATGGAGTCTGGTCTCACTAATGGCTATGATATCCAAATTGTGTGACTTGATGTCATTTAAGAGGTACCCTTGTTTCCAAGGGGACCCCAAGCCACGCACATTCACACAACCAATCTTCACCATGATTCTATTTAAATATGTGCTTTAAAGCACAAAACAAAAGGAACAGATAGTTACTTACCGTTCGAAAGTTTTGTTTCCTCCTTGGATTTTTCACCAAGGAGGCTATTGTACAATTTCTTGCACAAATATTTTTGACATCCCCCCTACCGCGTTGGGGTAGAGGGATTTTATTTTGTGGTGCAATGCTGGTGTTACATGATAAATTTTAATGTGTTTTGGCGGTGTTGTGTGTGGGTGGTTGTTTGTTTTGATGTCGTTATTTGTGATGTTTGTTTTAGAGTTGATGTATTTCATCAACTCTGTGTTTGTTGTCTCTATTGCTGTTAGCATTGTTTTTGGTGTGTTATTATTGGTGTTTATCGTGTAGGAGTTGGGAGTGTTTTCGGGAGATGTGAATCTCCCTGCTTTGTTGTTGTTCGTTTTTCTTCTTTTGCTCCTCTTCCCCCTTCCTTTTTGGGCTATTTTCCATTCCTCATTACTTGACTCGTCTTCAGATGAACACTCTGAGGAATCGGAAGGAGGTAGGGGCATATTGTATGGATCTGTGTTTGCTTGTGTAAGTGGTTGTGTTGTTGTTGGTAGTTGAATTTTTGGTTGTGGTGTAAGTGATGTGGGGGAAGGGGTATCAGTTTTTGTATTGTCTTTTCTTTTTTCGTCTTCTTTGTTTGTTAATTTTGCAGTTTTTTGTTGTATTTTCTTTCATTGATGTTGTTGATGTTGCTTTTGTTGTTTTTTGTGTGGATGGCGGTGTGGGCAGCAAGGCTTTTTTTGTGTTTAGTTAGTTCTTGTTGTTGTGTTTTTCGGGCAGTCGGACACTCCTTTTTGAGGTGTGCCTCGCTGTCGCATAAGTAACAGCGAAGAGGCGCCTGCCCTCTACCACTATATGTAATTTTTGGTTTGCTGCCAAACGGATGTATGGTGGGATTTTTTTGATTTCTTGTTCGTTTGTGTGGAACAGGATTTGTATGGTTTTTCCCGTCCAGTTGCTTTCTCCAACGTTTATTTTGAGTATGTTTATGTTGTCCATGTCGACACATATGGCCGATAGCTACCATAGTGTGTCTATTGTTGGAGGTGCGTGCTTTATTGTTACCTTTGTTACCTTTTGGCCAAGGTAACTGGGTAACATTGTTATTTCTGGTGTGTGAAGAGTTAGCGTTGAATATTTCTTCGCTAACTCTTCATTTCGAAAAATCACTTGTACTTGTGCAAATTTGTACCAAGTGATATATGATTTTTCATTCCAGATTGAATTTAAACATTTTTGAATTTTGTCTATACTGGCCTGTTCTGGCCTTCTACTTTTAGTGTTTATTATTTTGTATATGATTGTTTTCCTACTTGTTTCCTCTAATATGTGTTGGGGTATGTTTAAATGTACTTCACCGCTTTCTTTGGTGATCAACTTCCTCATTTCTATGATTTCTTTTGTCGTGTAGGACACAACAGTTTCTCTTTGCTTCAAAGCTTCAGCAAAGTTTTTGTTTTTGTTATTGTTGTTATTGTTGTTGCTGGTGCTGGCACTGGTATTGGTGGCAGATGTGGTATTTCTGACTGTGTCAGTGGTGTTGTGGCTTGTATTCATTTTTCCTTCCTCTCTTTCGCTTGCTGCTGATGAAGAGAGCAAAGGTTGAGTTGAACTGTTGCTGCTGCTGTTGTTGTTGTTGTCGTTGTTGTTGTTGGTGGTGGTAATGATGGCGTCAGCAGAAATGGTGTTGACGTCAGAGACGTCGTCTGTGTACTGTTTTGTAACCTTGGTTACAGTTTTGTTTTTGTTGTTGGTGGTGGTGGTGGCGGTGTTAACTTTCATGTTAACACTTTCATCTGTGTGTGTGAAGTTCTTTTCCCCTTTTCTCCATTCTCTTGTTTAAATGTGAGGAAGGGAGACTAGGAAATTCTTTTTCGAACGAAACACTGCAAAATTCAGCGTTCGTTTGACGAAATTTCTCATGGCTAGAAGACGCCATCGTCCCAAAATAAAAATGACTAGAAAGCCGAAATTAATTTTTAAAACCTGGAAATGTGCCACACAGGGCAGATTTCCGTTGCAAAAAACTTGCACCAGAGAGTCTATAAGTTGTTGTACAACTTTCTATATAAAATTAACTTTACAAACAAACTTTTTAAAGCATAAAAAAGGCAAAACTTATGGAGCCGACACGTCTATCATTCGTCCATATAGATAGATAGATAGAGAGAGAGATAGATAGAGAGATAGATAGATAGATAGATAGATAGATAGATAGATAGATAGATAGATAGATTTCTTTATTAGCCACACAGGGCTCAACACAGATGGGACAAATACAATGTAAAGTTTTTCTTTTTGAGGGGGAATAAAGTAAAAAAAAAAACAAAGAAACAAACATGGGGATAATGATCAAAAGGCATCGAAAAACGTTTGGGGTATGTACAAAAAAAAAGAAGAAAAAAAAACAAAAAACAAAATAATACAAAAACTTCCCAAGAAATGGGGAGGTTATCCGTGGAAAGAAAACCTACGAAAAGACCACGGTAACCTCGGGCATTAATGTCACAAATTGAAAAAAATTTTTATTTACGAAAGAAACGTAAGTAACTCTCTGCTTAAAAAGAAAGGAACAGAGAGTTACTTACCGTTCGAAAGTTCAGTTGTTCTTTCCTTTGAATTTTCATTAAGGAGGCTACTGTAAAGTTTTTTGCTAAATATTTTTGGCATCCCCCTACTGTGTTGGGGTAGAGGGATTTTAAAGTGTGGTGCAATGTTGGCCTGATATGATATATTTTTATGTGATTAGGTGGCGTCGTGTATGAGTGATTGTTTGTTTTGATGTTGTTTTCTGTCATGTTTGTTTTTGTATTTATGTAGTTCATTAATTCTGTGTTTGTAGTGTCTATTGCTGTGAGCATGTTTTCTGTATGTGTTCTTGTGGTGTTGATGTTGTTTGTGGTGTTTGGAGACGGTATTTTCAGGAGATGTATATCTCCCTGCTTTGTTGGTGTTTGCATTTGGCTTGGTTCTTTTTTTACTCCTTTTCCTCCTTCCTTTTCTGGCTATTTGCCACTTCTCACTACTTTCGTCCTCAGACGAGAGTTCTGAGGAATCGGAAGGGGGTAAGGGAATGTTGTGTGCTTGTGTGTTTGTTTATTGAAGGTTGTTGATTGTCTGCTTGTGGTGAATGTGATGTGAGGGAAGGGGAATCAGTTTTTGTATTGTCTTTTGCTTTTACTGTTTCCTTAGTTCTTGTAGTTGTTGTTTGTGGTTTTTTTGGGTACATTTGTTGGTGTAGGTGGGTTTGGTTTGTAGGATTCTTCTGTCTTGCTCCTTTTGCTCGTTCTTTGTGTTGGTGGTGGTGTGGGTAGTAGGGGTCCTTTTTTGGCTGTTTTTCCTTCTTGTGGTTGTTGGTTTTCTGTTGCTGTTGGGCAATCATTTTTGAGGTGCCCTTCGATGCCACACAGGTAGCATCAAGGGTGTGGCTGTCTGGCAGCTCAATTTGAGTTGGAATTTTTTCTATTTCTTCATTCTTAATTTGTAAGAGGGCATCGATTTTTTTTCCCATTCCAGTTTTCCTGCTCTAATGCAGTAATTTCCAGAATGTTCATGTCTCCCTCCATCTGGTAACAAATAGCTGATAACAGCCATTGTGGTTCCACTTCTGGAGGGACGTTTTTTTATTGATACCCTGGTTACCCTTTCTCCAAGGTACATGGGAACCAATATTATATGCTCGGAACGAAGAGTCAGTGTGGACAGCTCCTTCGCTTTCTCTTCGCTGTTAAACCGAACTTGTATGGTGGCGAACTTGTTCCACCAGCTTATATGTAGGTCTTGTGGGCCTATATGGGACGCAAGCATTTTTCAATCATTTCTGTTGCTGGATGCTCTGGTTTTCCTATTTTTGAGTTCAAAATCTTGTATATGATGGTTGTTTTTTGTACATTATGAATGATTTTTTCTGGTATTTTTAATTTCAGATTTGATCCTTGTTGGCTTAATAGTGTTTTTGTTTCTTGTATTTCTTTTGTTGTGAAGTGCAAAATCGTTTTTTTTTTTGTCTGAGTGCATTAGCAAAGTTCGTTTTTTTTGTTGTTGTTGTCACTGGTGGTGGTGGTGTCGGTAGCTGGCGAGACTGCTGTAGTAGCAGAGACTTTGGTCGCGGTTGGTTTTGATACACTGTTGTTGTTGTTGTTGCTGGTGGTGGTCGTCGCAGACGTAGTTTTCATATTGGTGGTGGTGGTGAGAGGACTGTCAACAGGTGAGGTTGCTGTCTTCATGACGTTTGTAGAAATTTCTTTTGTGTCTGTTTGTGTGCGCGTGCAGTTCTCGTTCTTTTGCTTATCTAGTGTTCCAAGGCTAAGGAAATGCTGGTCGATGAACGAACTCAACCAGCGTTCCAATACAATGTTTCTCGACATTTTTCAAATGTCGAAAAAAAAATTATATATTTAGATGGCACTGAAACTGCCCCTAGGGGCCAGTTCCTCCCTTCGAAAAACACACAAATGAAGCTTGGGTGCTTCGCACAGATTATATACAAAAATTTAAAACAAATGTGGTCAATAAACAGGTCAAATAAAGGTTTACCTCTGCAGCTGATGTGACAGCATGTCCGTCAGTAGAGGTAGGTAGGTAGGTAGGTAGGTAGGTAGGTAGATAGATATATAGATAGATAGACAGACAGACAGACAAACAGATAGATAGATACAGATATTTATAGGAAGTCAGTTACATGTCCGATCATAGAGTGACCAATGGTTTTTCATCCATAAAGCGGTTAGTTTTACAGACAGCATGTCAGACTCCAATGGCCGTGGGCATATGCTCTGTCTTTGAACTGGAGGTAAGAAAACCATTACAGTCAGTTAATTTGTAAACAAAAGAATATTATACACTGTCTGAGTAACTGGCCTTTAGCAGCAAGCAACTCCTTTAACCAACGTAGGACATACCCTTAACAACTGAACATTCAGTAGTAAATTCTATAGCCAAAGCAAGAAGCCTTTGTCAAACTGATTCAATTACACTCTTCCTTCATAGCAATTGAGCTATTTATATCTACCCCACTGTCTATTCTGCTCTCTTTGTGTATGTATACATACACACACACACACAAATATAGATATATTTGTATATATAACACACACATATGTGTATCAATGTGAGTGTGTGTATATAACACACACACATGTAATGTATGTACATGTGTGGTATATGTATATATGTGTGAGGTGAGTATAGATAAATAAATTGCTACTTGCCTCTCACACCTCCTGACTTTGTTTTATATATATACATGTGTATAGTTATGCACACACACACACACACACACATAGAATACTTAGAAAAGTTTCAGCCAGAACTGGCCCAGGCCATGGATAACTTAATAGCACCACCTGGAAACAGACATTTAAATTTATCTCTCTCTCTCTCTCTCTCTCTCTCTCTCTCTCTCTCTCTATATATATATATATATATATATATATATATATATATATATATATATATATATATATATATATATATATATATATATATATATACATATATATATATATATATATATATATATATATATATATATATATATATATATATATAAATATATAAATATAAAGGCACATGTGTGGCTATGTGGTAAGACATTTGCTTCCCAACCACATGGTTCTGGGTTCAATTCCACTACATGGCATCTTGGGCAAATGTCTTCTACTATAGCTTCAGTCTGACCAAAGTCTTGTGAGTGGATTTGGTAGACAGAAACTGAAAGAAGCTCTTTGTATGTATGTGTGCATGTGCTTGTGTGTGCTCGTGTGTGTGTGTGTATGTGTGTGTGCTTGTGTTTCTCCCACCACCACCACCATTTGACAATCATTGCTAGTTTGTTTACATCCCTGCAACTTATGCAACTTAATGGTTCAGCAAAACAAACTGATAGAATAAGTACCAAGCTTAGAATTAAGAGTGATGGGGGGGGGGGGGGTTAATTCATTTGACTAATTCTTCAAGGCAGTGTCCCAGCATGGCCACAGTCTAATGACTGAAGCAAGTAAAATATAAAAGATATATATATATATATATATATTTATATATGTATATCGTATGTATTCTTCATTAGCCATTAAAACAAGGGAACCTTCTTTAAAGGTAATACGCAATGCTTAATAACAATGCAGATTATTACAGTCCTTATTAGACATAACATCTTACTACTCTTTCAACTTACATCACCCCCCACTCCACCATCACCACCACTATCTGCTGTAGCAGCAGTAGCAAATGGTGGTGGTGGGCGGGGGGGGGGGGGTGATGTAACTCTTTACTATTCTCTTGTTAGAAACTAGCCCTCCCTTTGTAGAGAGAATTCAGAATTATAATGCCTGTTGATCACTCTCTTTAGCCAGAAACCCCTAACTTTTCAGGATTACTGCTTTGATATTTAACAATATAAGTAGTACTTAGTAATGTTAATCTTCAGTTTGAAGCTATCTTGAAAAATCATAATCCAGCAAAAGGATTAGTGCCAAGGCTTATCATAGATAAATACAATATGTTACAGGTTCTAATCTTGACTAGCTGAAGACTTATTGTACTCCTAATCCTCATTGTTGCTACTGGTTATTTTGTTATTTAGATTTCATTTAGATTCTCTAAGAAACTGTTTGGTGTTCAGGGCTCTAACCATTGATTGTTGTTATTGTTGCTGCCGTTGCTGTTACTGTTGTTTATCAAGAATGCTTTAGCATTTAAGGCGGCGAGCTGGCAGAAACGTTAGCACGCCGGGCGAAATGCTTAGCGGTATTTCGTCTGTCGCTACGTTCTGAGTTCAAATTCCGCCGAGGTCGACTTTGCCTTTCATCCTTTCGGGGTCGATTAAATAAGTACCAGTTACGCACTGGGGTCGATATAATCGATTTAATCCGTTTGTCTGTCCTTGTTTGTCCCTTCTATGTTTAGCCCCCTGTGGGCAATAAAGAAATAAGATGCTTTAACATTGGTGATTTCAAGAAAGAAAAACAAAACCAGAATTACTACCACTACTACTACTACTGATGATGATGATGATGATGATGATGATGGTGATGATGATGACGACCACAATGACGACGATGATGACCAATACAACACCAAAAGAGGAATCTTTTGGTGTTGTGTTGGTAAAAATATTCAAAATGAATCTTGTATAATCTTAATTAGGTTTTAGCCAATGGGATTCAGTCAATAAGACACATGAAGATTATTTTGGAACACAATCAACCAGTTTGTTAAACAAGAATAAAGACAATGAAGAACTACTTGATACAACTAAAACATCTTCTAAGTTGTATCTTTACATATGCACAACTTATGTTGCTGAATATCTAAAGGGAAATCCTGAAAAACTGGGGCTTACAGGCAAAGAAAGTGATCACTTAATACTTACTGTTTAGGAATTCTTCCTATAAAGGGATAGTTTCTAACTGAGAAACAAAGTTCTGTCTTGGAATTTCATTTGCCCTATGCAAGCAGAGGTAGGTTTTTCTAAAGCCAGATGCACTTTCTGTCACCAACCCTTAACTGTTCCCAAGAAAGATTATATTGCCTCTGTGGAGGGAGCCTAGGGACGATCTCTAATTGTGGAGGGAAACTGTGGAAGGGGTAGATCCAGGAAGATGTGGGAAGAAGTAGTGAGAAAGGATGTTCAGATACTGGGCCACACTGATGACAAGGCACCAGGACTTGTAGCGATTTGCTGTACTTGAGAAGATGCATCAAGCTAAGTAAAATCGTAACCATCCATACATACAGGCATGTCGTTTGCAGGTGCCGGTGCAACATAAAATGCACTCAAGCCAGTGCCATGGGAAATGTACTTGTACCAGTGCTGCATGCAAGCACCTGTGCTACTGGCATGCACAAAACACCCAGCACTCTCTGTAAAGTGGTTGGTGTTAGGAAAGGCATCCAGCCATAGAAACCATGCTAAACAGACAATTGGAGTCTGGACAGCTCTTCAGCTGGCCAACTCCTTTGAAACCACCCAACTCAGGCCTGCATGGAAAATGGACATGAAATAATGATGATGACGATGACAAGGCTTCCAAACACCAGCAGCACAATAGCCAAACATGTTTTCACAGCAGATTGTAAACAATGTCAGTTGTAAGATGGTGGTACTTGTTTATAATTTACAAGTGTGCAAAGTTAACATAAGGAGATGCATTTAAACACACACATGCACATTATACATACATATATATATATATAGAGAGAGCAACATTTTCCCAAAGAGCAGTGAAGGAGAACTGAACCTAAAATCACTTCATTGTTGCAAAATGAACTTCATAATCACACAGCCATGCTTATATATATATATATATATATATATATATATATATATATACATACACACACACATATATATATGGCTAACCCCCAAAACTGGTCATCTCTCTCTCTCTCTCTCTCTTTATATATATATATATATGTATGTATGTATGTATGTATGTATGTATGTATGTATGTATGTATGTATATATATATATATATATATATATATATATATATATATATATATATATATATATATATATATATATATATATATATATATATATATATATATATATATATATATATATATATATATATATATATATATATATATATATATATATATATATATATATATATATATATATATATATATATATATATATATATATATATATATATATATAGGCACAGACGTGGCTGTGTGGTAAGAAGCTTGCTTCCCAAGCACATGACTCAGGGTTCAGTCCCACAGCATGGCACCTTTGGCAACTGTCTTCTACTATAGCCACGGGCTGACCAAAGCCTTGTGAGTGGATTTGGTAGGCGGAAACTAAAAGAAACCCATTGTGTATATATATATATATATATATATATATATATATATATATAAATGTTTGTGTATCCATATTTGTCCCCCACCACCATTGCTTGACAACCGATGTTGGTGTGTTTACATCCCTCTAACTTAGCAGTTCAGCAAAAGAGACTGATAGAATAAGTACTAAGCTTACAAAGAATAAATACTGGGGGTAAATTTGTTTGACAAAAGGCAGTGCTCCAGCATGGCCACAGTCAAATAACTGAAACAAGTAAAAGAATAAAAGAATACACACACACACACACACACACACGTACTGGCAGTAGCTCTTCCTCATTCCAGAGTATTTCTTTCTTCTTCATCTGTACTTTTTCATTTATGTTGGTGCCTCTGATGGCTGTCAAGACTGATTTTTGCATGGAACAATAAATAGTTCACAGAGGTCACATCTGATGCTTGATAGAAGCATTGGCTGGAGTTGGTAGGTCTTTCATCATAACCATTTATTTTCTTCAAGTCCTTGATGGTGTTTTTCAAAGTGTTCAATGCCTATCTTGATGATATGATGCCACACTGCTCTGTCTTCTCAGGATAGATTTAAGGTCAGTATTAATGCTCTTCATCGTCTGTTTCAGTTGGTTTTTGTAGTGTTGCATGGGACGCCTGCATGATCTCTTGCCAGGACCGAGTCTGTTGTGGAGGATTTGATGTGGCGTGCTAATACTCTTCATGCAATGAACATAACCTGACCAACTGAGGCAATATTTGATGATGATAAGGTGGTGAGCTGTCAGAAACGTGAGCACACCAGGTGAAATGCTTAGTGGTATTTCGTCTGTCTTTATGTTCTGAGTTGAAATTCTGCCGAGGTCGACTTTGCCTTTCATCTTTTTGGGGGTTGATAAATTAAGTACCAGTTGCATACTGCGGTCAATCTAATTGAATGGCCCCCTCCCCAAAAATTTCGGGGTTTGTGCCTAGAGTAGAAAAGAATATTTGATGATGATGATGATAGCCTCAATACCGTTCATGCATACATACATGCAAACATAGTTACAAACATACATTCATACATATAGACACATACATACATGAATACATACATACATACACATATACACACATACATACATGAATACATACATACATACACATACATACATGAATACATACATACATGAATAATATACATTCATACATACACATATACACACATATATACATGAATACATACATGAATATATACAAACATATAAACATACAAACAGGCATACATGTATGTATGTGCATGCATGTGTATGTGTGTGTGTATACATCTGCTTTTTCTATACAGGCATGAGTTGAATGAGACTTTTCGAAGCCAGATGTACTTTGTGGTACCAACTTTTTTTTGTTTTCAAGTAAGGTGTTTATTCCATTGTCTATGCAAGACATAAATGTCACCACTACCTAAGAGATATGAATAAATATAAAGACATTAAGAAATCACATGAATGCACATGCACACACTTATTAATCGTTCATACTAACCTTTTAAAATGTGAGTCACCCAAAGGGAAGACCATCGAGTCCAGAATATTTTTCAAAGAGTTCAGATTTACTTGATTCCGGTTACTACATTCAGCATCAATTTGACTCAGAAACTTGGCTTGCTGTTCGTTAAGAATATTTTTCAGAATCTCTTCAACCTTAAAAAGAAAATTTCAGGATAAATGTAAATAAATCAAAGCTCATGTCAATTTATTAAGCATTAACACGTTCATTAAAATATTCCTATATAAATGCACTACATTTGTTTAATTTGATTCTGAAAATGAAAAATTTACTAAAATAACTTTGTCATTATTAAGCTAATGCTTGGAACATAAACCAATATATAATTTTGATCAATTTCAATCACTTTAAAATAGAAAGTTTGTATAATCCATATAATGAATGGGTCAAGGCAGATTGGTATCAAAATGTTTAAGTCACTTGGTTATTAGACGCATACATTTATTCTTTTATTCTTTTACTGGCTTCAGTGAGTGAGACAATGTTAATGCTGGGGTGTCTCCTTTAAGGATACTATTGATAGTATCTACCACAGTAGTTTACAGGGATATATTTTATCAACCTCAGAAAGATAGAAAGTGCACCAGTGTGTGATCTGAGTTCAGATTGTAATGAGAGGTAAACAATTCCAAGAATAACATGGAAAAGTGGTCATTATGATGATATCCTTTGAGAGGGGAGGAGGATCAGCGGAGGGGATCTTGTGCCAGATGAGGAAAGGTTAGAATGTGATAGAGAGACAGAAACCGGTGTTTTGCTGCAGAGAGAGAGAGAGAGAGAAGAAGAAGAAAGCAAGAGTGCAAGAGAGAGGAGCAGGAAAGAGATGGTGGCAAAGTGCCATGGCATATTCACAAAGAATGGGGATCAGAACATAAATGGGATGGAAGAGTAACGGAAGAGAGAGTTAGATGGTGGCAAGTGCCAATACATACCCTCAAAGTACAAAGGTCATAATATAAGAGGCAGGGTATTGCCATAAGCTTACTCAATGCATCTGTAGCAGACTTCCCAAGTTTAACACAAAATTTCACACTGGCTCTTTGTTCCTGTCCATGACAAAATTGCAGGCAACAGCATACACCTGATCACAAAAGCACACATTTCACAATTTGCAAAGTAAACACAGCAATGTCATGCAGCACACTGCCTCATGAAGGTCACTGCTAGCTCTCACTATACATGTATCTGTGTGTTGCCATCTGTTGGTGCACTTCAGAACTAGTCCAGGAACTTTTTGATACCACCTCATACACTGGACTCTCCATACAGTACAGTGAATAGCATTTGTAACACCAGGCACCCTAGAATCTCAACATTGCATATCTTCACCATGTCATCATTTTTATATATCTATATATATAAAAATGAGAATGTGTGTGTGTCTGTCTGTCTGTCTGTCTGTCTGTCTGTGTGAATCCCTAAAACTCGAGAACTACGCAACCAGTTTCATTCAAATTTTACACATGCCTTACTTAGGGTTCCAGTTGTGTTTTAGTCAAAAAAAATTATTAACTTCTTGCAGAGTTCGAGCACACGGCAACATAATATCTCCTCCACTATTTAAGTATTACGTGTCAAAAGTGAAACAAAAACACTCATGTCAAATACTTTCACTTTAAAAATGAAACTATTCCACTAACTGAAACAATCACATTTCGATACTGTAGTGACAGATACTTTCACAGAGAGAGAAAGTGAGAAAGAGAGAGACAGAGAGAGATGTATATGTATACATATACATGTATATGTACACCATTTCGATACTGTAATGACAGATACTTTCAGAGAGAGAGAGAGAAAGAGAGAAAGAGAGAGAGAAAGAGAGAGAGAGAAAGAGAGAGAGAGAGAGAGAGAGAGAGAGAGAGAGAGAGAGAGATGTATATGTATACATATAGATGTACACGTATATGTATATATATATATATATATAGATCTATACATACATGTATATGTATACATATGTGTAGATGTATATATATATATATATATATAGATGTACATGTAATATGTACACATATATACATATACACATGCATACAGATATCTATACATATATACACCCATCACACACACATACACATGCACACAAACACACACATTAGTCATTTGTTTTCTTATCCAAAACTACGTCAAAAGTACTGAATGGATCTTTATGAAATTTGGAAATTATATTCTTTGCATAACGGCCATATGAAAATTCATATATTTTTGATGTTGATGAAATTTTAACCCGAACATAACAGATGAGCATTATTTAGAAAATGATGTCACACGTTATCGAGGCTACCATTCTTTCTGGATGTGCAAAAGGGGATGACGTCTTTATTCCAAGAATTCCTCTTACTCCATCAGGAGCAGACATTCCTTTTACATTCAGAAGACTACAATTCCCCCTTCGTGTGACTTTTGCCATGTCCATAAACAAATATCAGGGTCAAACACTGTCTGTAGCTGGTCTTCTCTTGGAAGAGCCCTGCTTCTCACATGGACAACTGTATGTTGGCTGCTCAAGAGTGGGCAGCAACAAAAAACCTATTTGTCTATGCTCCACAAGGGAAAACAAGGAACATAGTTTACAATGAGGTGTTATAGTCACAACAGCAAGAAAGTATGTACATGATCACCTTCTTTTACGAAACTTCATTGACTTTCATATATTTATATTGATATACATATATATACGTGTGTTTGGGTGCGTGTGTGTATATACATCTCTATATATAAAGATGATGCGTAGTCTAGACGGCGTTTTTAGATTTCATTATTCTCTTTAACCCGGGCAACGCCGTGTATTTCTGCTAGTATACACTATTCCTGGCTGGTGTATGTATTGGACAGGACATTTTAAGGCAGTATTTCATAACAAAATATTCTTTTAATTACCTCTATGATATACAGAGGTTCAATGTGAGTATTGTAAAAACCAAGTAGCACATTGTATGGGTATATATAGTTGTATACCATTTGCAAGTGAAGGCGTGTGGCTTAGTGGTTAGGGTATTCAGCTCACAATCGTAAGGTTGTGAATTCAATTCCCAGTGATGTATTGTGTCCTTGGGCAAGACACTTTATTTCACACTGCTCCAGTCCACTCAGTTGGCAAAAATGAGTTGTACCTGTATTTCACAGGGCCAGCCTTGTCAAACTCTGTGTCTCTTTGAGAACTACATTAAAACTACATGTGTCTATGGAGTGTTCAGCCACTTGCATGTTAATTTCATGAGCAGGTTGTTCCATTGACTAGATCAACTGGAACCCTTGTTGTCATAACTGACAGAGTGCCAGTTTATACCATTTGCAACATTAGACATTCTGAACCCTTTACATTGCACACTTAATACTATTTGCACTACTTGGATTTTACAAAAGTAGACAAGTATTTTCAGGGCTGACTGATACCACAACAGTGTGTAATGCTTTGAAGGAGTTCGAAGTATTCCCAATAAACTACAGATACGATTTGTCTCAAAAAGTGGTACATATATGAATGGGATTAATTGACAGTAAGGTAAAGGTTACATTCTTGAGTCATGCTGACTGATAAGGGCATGATGTATAAATCCCCCACCTGGACAGGATGCTGGTCTTTTGCAGGATTACTCATTTTTGCCAGCTGAATGAACTGGAGCAATGTGCAATGAAGTGTTTTGCCCAAGAACACAATGTGTCACCAGGTCCAGTAATCGAAACCACAACCTTACAATCATGAGTCCAACACCTTAACCACTAAGCCACACATCTCCACTTATTAATTGAAAGTAGTTTTGACAGGTCAAGAAACTAAAGATTACTGATGGGAAAGTTTGTGCTTTATTTATTGTCAAAATTAATTTTCCTCCACAATTAGTATTTAGTAGCTGATGGATAGCATTACATTGATTCAAAGAAACAAAATCTTATCTAAAAGAAAGATAAATAATAAAAATTCTTACACTGCTCCAGAAAGTATCCCTATTCTTGCTTTCACCAGTTGGAGACGGTGTCTGTTGAAAAGAGAGAAAGAAAAAATAAAGAAAGAAAATAATAAAATCGAAACATTACAAGAAATTGAAAGAAAATCACACATATGCATCAATTGTATGTATATATAAAATGTGTGTGTGTGTGAGAGAGAGAGAGAGAGAGAGAAAACAAAGTAATGACAAAACCATCACCATCATCATATCATCTACCATCATCATCATCATCATTTTCCACCACCACCACCACCACCATCCTCATCTTCATCTTTTTCCATCATCATCAGAGAAAGACGAAAGGGCAATGACAATAAACAAGAGGATTACTACAGGATAAAACAGCAAGATTATGTAAGCTGTTTTATGTGAAGAAGAATTAGAGAAAGACACTGAAATCTATTGAATAATAAATGAATGCTGGGTGTGATGGACCAGCATTAGATCTAATCACAAGAGTGATGAGGGTATTCTGCTTTGGTCAATGGGAGTGTCAACAAACAACTCACAGATGAATATTCTAAGCTTGACTTTCATTGTTGCTATTCATGTTCTTATCTTCTTGATTGCAAATGGTTGAGAGAGTGGAGTAGGGGAGACATAATCAATGAGATCAATGTCAACATAGTCTTTTATTCTTTTACATGTTTCAGTCATTTGACTATGACCATGCTGGAGCACCACTTTGAAGGATTCTAGTAAAAAAGAAATCAATCTCAGGACTTTTTTTTAAAAAGCCTAGCATGTATTCTATAGGTCTCTTTTGCTGAACTGCTAAGTTACAAGAATGTAAACACACTAATATTGGTTGTCAAGCGGTGATGGTGGGACAAACACAGACACAAAGGCACACACACAAATACATACATGCATATATCAAATCGAATAGGTAACAGGATGTCAGGTATTAATGCAATACGACTGTTTCAGCTAGCTCCATTTAATCAAACAATGCCATCTTCAGTTGCAAAAAATATGGATTTTCAACAAACAAGACATATTGATACAATTTTTATCAACTATTTTATCAGAGATAGACGATGAAATAATTCCATGTTGCCACTATTGCAGCAGAAATAATGTAAGAGAAAAACAACTACAATTTTGGAATGGCAGGAATGGATCACAGTGGGGATCATGGGATTGTAATTCATTTCTAATTTTTATCTATCCTCTTATCACCATCAACAGATCTAATGCTAATAGACTGCGTTTATTGCGAATAAGAGCATTATGAGTTGGCAGTTCAGAACTGGTTGCTGGTCATAAATATTATTAGATGTTCCTTCGAATCTTAATTCCTTATAACTAGAAGTACCCAAAGAAACAAATCTTAGAAGTAGTCAATTAGATAGTGGTAAATGTCCATAAAAAGAGGTAGGATAGGGGTGACATAAACTTTCTTCATTACTTTCAGTTAAAGGGACCTACACTATGAAACATAGGACATTACAATGAGATCTAGATAAACATTAAGGGCACAGAGAAAAAAGGTTTATAATCAAGATATGGCAAAATATGTGTATTATAATATGTTGTGTAAAAATAGAATTAAAATTTTTTAAATTTTGGAAAGTAATATCAGAACCAGGTAAGATAAGAGGGATATACAGACCATTTTAAGCACTAAAAAGATTACTTTCATATAAAGGCTCCATAATATCTAATCCTTACAGAACTATTAGGTGGTCATGACAAAGATCACTCAAACAATGAGTATATATATATATATATATATATATATATATATATTTCGCCCTGTTGATCCCTACAAAAATTTTTTCTCTCCATTTTTTTCATTCTCACCTTTTTTCCCTTCTTCCAAGTTCTTTTACAGGGCTTAGAAAAACTGAAGGTCGGCTGCAATAAGTGTGTGAATCTGAGAGAGGAATATGTTGAATAAAATCATAATTAACTGATTTTCCTGTATTTTCTTTTACCCAAAGCCAAGAATTTTGCAGTACCTCCTTGTGTATATATCGTTGTCGTCATCGTCATCATCATCATCATCATCATCATCATCATCATCATCATCGTTTAATGTTCACCTTCCATGCAGGCATGTGTTAGATGGTTTGAGAAGAGCTGGCTTGGCTGAAGACTGCACCAAACTTCTGTATCTGTTTTGGCATGGTTTTTATGGCTGGATGTCCTTCTTAACACCAACCACCCCACAGAGTGGACTGAGTGCTTTTTACATGGTACCAGCACAGGCGAGGTCAGTTTTGGTATGGTTTTTACAGCTTTTTTAACCTTACATATGCCAACCATTTTACAGTGTAAACTGAATGCTTTTTTCCAGTACTGGTAGGGTCACTAAGTAACTTCCAAGACAAAGAACCTTTGAGAGGGAAGAGGACATTGGAGGAGGTGATCTTGTGTCAGATAATGAAAGGTTAGAGTGTGACAGACAGATAGAAACAAGTGTCGTGCTGTAGAGGAGGTACATGGTTACCTGGCCAGAGAGAAAGAGGGTGAGAGAGAGGGAAAGGGAAAGTGATCAAGTATTTATATATATATATATATATATATATATATATATTGATCACTCTCCACCTCTCTCACTTTCTCTCTCAACTTGCATCACACACACACACATGCATATAAATGTATGTACATGTGTATATATGTGTATGTTTACATATATATATATATATATATATATATATATATATATATATATATATTTACATATATATATATATATATATATATATATATATATATATATATATATATATATATATATATATATGAATATACAGTAATCACTCGTCATATCGCAGTTCACCTATCGCGCCCTCAATACATCGCAGATTTTTCTGGCTAATATATGTAGATTTATATCACAGACTCCTCAGTATACTGCAGGTTTCTGTGGCTGATAGGTATTCATATTTTTTTAGATCTTAATTATTTCTGTGGTAAAATTAGCATTTTCATGCCTAAAAGTTAATAAATTAATAAATAAAAATACAATACAGTACTGCACTGCATAACACATTAATTAAAATATGTTAAAAGTAAATACATAATGTACCATAGATGAGTAAACAAAGAATCGCACATACTGTATGGGAAACAAAACTTGGGAGGCGAGTGTGTGGTGTTGTTTTGCATTTAAAATAATAAAAAAATACAGTACAGTACTGTTTCTACTTTGTGGATTTTCACTTATTGTGGGGTGTTTTGGAATGTAACATCCACGATAGTCGAGGGATTATTGTATACACATGCACACACACATGTATATATGCACATATATATAAAACCGTGTGTGTGTGTATACACACACACACACACACACATGTATATATGCACATACATATAAACATGTGTGTGTATATATATATATATACATACACACACACATAGACATCACCAATTTATAAGTATAAGCATGGGGTGTATATGTCAATACATTGAAGTTAAAGAAAGTACAACTATTGGAAGAGAGACTTGTATTGGAAGCAGGTGTCGAGGGAAATTAGTTTCTGAAAGATTTTACCATCTGCATTCTGACATTCACTGAAATTATGACTGCAACAACTCAACAAAAGAGAAATTGAGAAACTTGTGTGATTCCAAAGAATATTTGAAAAGATGGCTTTCGGGAAAATGATCACCAATCAAAAGTAACCTTATTTAGTGATCAAGAATATTAGAATTCACACCTCTTGAATATATCGAAACAACATTAAGATATACAAATCCATAATTAGCATCACGTGACTTTCTGTATATGTAATTGTTACTTAACCATTTTCCAAGTAAAATAGCTGCTGGATATATGTTATAACCATTCCTTAATAATTCCTGCGATCAATTGTACAAATGGTTCTTAAATGGGGAGCTGCGATGCACTATGAATTACAAGTAGTGTTTAGATGCACTAGGGACTTTCAAAAGTAATACTGAAGGCTTTAAAATAGATCAGTACTAAGAGTCTTGTAAAATATGTTATTCATAATTTTGTTACACATGAAATTGCGATGGGGAGTGGAACATCCAACATTTTGGTCAGAATCCTTCTTCAGAGTAAAGATGATTGGAGGGAAATAAAAGAAAGACATTGACTATGTTTGAGAAACTGGCTGCAACTGATGGGGAACAGTTGACAACAAAAATTTGTACCGCCTGACTGGCCTTCGTGTGGGTGACACGTAAAAACACCCACTACACTCTGAGTGGTTGGCGTTAGGAAGGGCATCCAGCTGTAGAAACTCTGCCAAATCAGATTGGAGCCTGGTGTAGCTATCTGGTTTCACCAGTCCTCAGTCAAATCGTCCAACCCATGCTAGCATGGAAAGCGGACGTTAAACGATGATGATGATGATGTAGAAGGAAGTAGTTGTTGTAGAGAGAAACTAGGTGAGATGAGGAGATGGAAAGAGAAATGAAAAGAAGTGGGTAAGGGTAAGTTGAGAGAACAACTGAGGTAAGGAGTTAGCTGAAGGATATTATTAGCAGTAATATGCAACGGAGGTGATGTAAGTATTTGCCACCTCTGCTCAACCTTTCAGAGATAGCTTCCTCTCAACCTATTTTTGAATGAGATTGGCCACACTGCTCATCACCTCATCTCAGTTCTTCTCCACCTGGAAGTCCAGGCTAAATCAGACCCCAACCAATTTAACCAGTCCCGACATCCAACATTCCATGACATTGGATGGCATGAACCTGCTTCTCCAGGTGCCAAACTGCAGACCTACTGACTTTTCTTGGTTAATTTTTGCACCTGTAACTGCCTCATATCCTTTTAGAACAGTACCTGGTGTTTAACACTATGACAGTGACATCATCTGCAGATCCCAACATGGTTCTCCCACATCTTAGTTCATGCAGGATAACTCTCAACACCTCCAATTTTTGCACTGGTGACCCTTGAACCAGTACATACAAAAGAGGCAAGAGTGGAACTGTAAGGAACTTTTGTTAATTCCTACCAAATAATTGAACCTCATCAAAACTTACCACAAGATTCTATTCAATTTATAATACACAACTGTTCTATTTATAATAAATATAAAAAAAATATGTATGTTACTTCCTCTCCATCTTTCACCAAAACCAAACAGAAAGCAGTGGGCAGTAGACTTAATCTTTCATTTGAATTAAGGTCACCAGCCATGATATCCATGGCTGTGTGGTGCGACCCTCACACCAGCATGGAAAATGAACGTTAAAGGATGATGATGTGACTTAGAAGAAACATGATTGATAAAAAGCAAAACTAGTGAAGGAAGCAAAGGAAGAGCAAAGAGGGAAAAAAAAAAAAAAAAAAAGAGAGAACAAGGACAGAGAAAAAGATAAAGGAAAAATAGTAACAGATGTTAGGAAAGGAACTACAATGAATCATACTGTATCCATAATTGTTCCTCTGTAGACTAAATGCTGCTTTATTTATTGATATCAGGAAGATTTGAATTCAAAGCAATTTCAAGGGAGGGATTTAGTTCATTACTGCGATCCCAGTGTTCAATTTCTGGGTGAGATTGGCCACACTGCCCATCACCTCATCCCAGTTCTTCTTCATTTTATCAACCCTCAAAGGACAAAAGGCAAAGTTGACCTCAACAGTATTTGAGCTTAGAACATAAAACGTCAGAAGAAATGTCACTAAGCATTTTGTCTTGCCCAGCTCCCTGCCTTATAGCAGTCTTTAATGAAGTCCTCTATACAGCTAGCATTCAGTTTGAGGATAATATTCTCTCTGGATTCTGAAAAAAGGATGTGGACACTGTATTTCTTCTTCTAATTGAGTCATGTGACCAAAAAAAAAAAGATGGTGCTTTTGTCATGTGACTTCAAAAGTCAAGTGGCTAAGTTAGACCTCCATGACTTAAAAACACAAATATGAGTAAAAAAAAATCATGACTTAATTAGAGTCATGTGACTTAAAAACATGAGTGGAAAAATACAAAATAAGTGAAGGGAACAAAGGGAGAGCAACAAATAAAGACTACAACAAAGAGGGAACAAGAAAGGAAGAAAACATAAAGGAAAGATGATAAGAGATGTTTGGAAAGGAACTACAATGAATGAGAGCAAGAGGAGAGGTTGAGTTAAATTAAGTGAAAATATGCTTATACAGCTGACACACCTGGCGGTATCCTGGCTTTGGTGAGTAAGTAGAACGCTCATCATCTGGCATCTCTTTCTCTGTAGTGGTAAGGTTGTCAATGTTTAAGAATTCCTGGAACATCACATTTCCAAATTTGTTCAGTGGAATTATAGGCCATAGTGTAGTAAACTGGAAAACAGAAAGGGAATGAATGAATGAATATGGGTGTGTGTGTATGTGTGTGTGTGTGTGTGTGTGTGTGTGTGTGTGTGTGTGTGCTCTCTTCTGTTTTTAATTATTTAAATTCTTTCTCTGAGGAAAAAGATGGTTTCTAACAAAGATACAAAGCCACACACACACACACATATATATATTATATTATATTATACTAGCTGGCCCTGTGCCATCAAAAATGACAGTTAACCCATAAACTGCGATAGGCCACCTCAGTGGCCAACGCGACAGTGCGACAGGCCACGTGTGTGGCCATGGAAGTAGGGCATGATCTCACCTAATTTTGATGACGTATAATGTATGCACACAATACCCTTTCACCCCAGAAACAGTGTAGTCAATCACAGAAGGTGTTAAGGAACACTGAGTATTTTTTTCGAGAGATAGATCGATGTTGACCTTTACCCAAAATAGGCTCAGGAGTTCGTGTTACATACAGCAAAATCCCAGCAGTTTATGGGTTAATTGTAGTATTTTATATATAAATAAGGTACAAACCAAGTTTTTAGTTTGATAATTCTTTTATTACCAAATTTTTCTGTGAAAAATCGATCCACAATTAACATCTCTTGACTGCTTGTTTCCTCCAAAAGAATTTTTATGTTTTCCTTCCTTCTTGTATGACTTGAGGCCACATAAAGCTGGCTGTAACTAAATATGGCAGCTGGCAGGTAAATACCAACTTTTTCCTCTCCTTTTAACTGCACTCTCCATTACTGAAACCAACCTAAACTCATACGACTTAAAGTCACAAAAAGAAGTCTGTGACTTATAGTTGATGTTGTAAAAACTCCCTATTCAAAATTTATTACATAAATTTCTTAATATAAATAAATTAGGCACATGTATGAACTGCTAAACGTGTATTTATAATATACTTTTCAAACGAGTCATTTTATATTCTTGATACATTCAGGCAATAATTATAACACAAAGAGACCCAAACAAAGCTGTATTAATATAACAGGCTTCTTTCAGTTTTTGTCAACCAAAATCTACTCAGAAGACCTTGGTTGGCTCAGGGTTATAATAAAAGAAACTTGCCTAAGGTTCCACGCATTGAGACTGAATGTGCCTGGAGCCATGTAGTTGGGAAGCAAACTTCTTATTATACAACCATACCTGTATGTGTGTGTGTGTGTGTGTGTGAATATATATGGAATAGAAACTTGGGAAATGTAGAGAGTAATAGAAAAGAAGATTGATGTTTCTTGGGTGGGGTATTTTCATAGATTTGTGAGAATAAGCTGGAAAGATGGGATAACAAATGCTTCAGTAATAGAAAGTCCAAAGATATTGATTGTTGAAAATCAAGGCCTCAAAGTTATCATACTTTAGACATATGATGTACCATGAGTCATTGCCCAAAGCCATCTTGACAGGAATTCTGGAAGAGAAGAGAGCAAGAGGATATCAAAAACATTTGTGAACTGACAATATCAAACAATGGAGTGGGAACAAGAGCCTGGCTGATTATATGCATGCAGCATATCACAGAGTTTAATTGGAGAGGCTTAACAAGCTGACCCCTGGACAAAGAGAAGGCACCTGGCTGATAGTTGATGTTGGCATGTGTATGTGTGAGTACACACACATGCATGCATGCATCACCGTTGTTTAACATCCTCCTCCTTCCTGGCATGATTTCTACAGCCTGATGCCCTTCTTAGTACCAACCATTTTAAAAGAGAAAACTGGATGCTTTTTTTATCAGGCATCAGCAGCAGTGAGGTCAGTCACCAAGTAACTTGCAAGACAAGACTCCTTGACTGAAAGGAGGGGTAGTGCTGAGAAAGATAGCTTTGTACCAGTGATGAGAGGATTGAACAGAATGACAGAAATAGATGTCTTGAAGGTGGCGAGCTGGCAGAAACGTTAGCACGCCGGGCGAAATGCTTAACGGTATTTCTTCTGCCACTACGTTCTGAGTTCAAATTCCGCCGAGGTCGACTTTGCCTTTCATCCTTTCGGGGTCGATTAAATAAGTACCAGTTACTCACTGGGGTCAATCTAATCAACTTAATCTGTTCGTCTATCCTTGTTTGTCCCCTCTGTGTGTAGCCCCTTGTGAGCAGTAAAGAAATAAGAAATAGATGTCTTGCAGTACAGGAAACGAGAGAGAGAGAGAGAGAGAGAGAGAGAGAGAAGGAGAGAGAGAGAGAGAGAGAGAGAGAGAGAGATCAGCCTTGTAAGTGGATTTGATAGATGGAAACTGAAAGAAGCCCATTGTATATATATATATAAATGACTGAAACAAGTAAAAGAAAAAAAGAATATATATATGGATCAAAACAGTTTAGCTCAAATTCATTGGTACTCCGAGTTTCAAGTGTGATGCTTGAAATTCAGTTTCATGCTTGAAACTCAGAGTACCAATGAATTTGAGCTAAACTGTTTTGATCCATACATGTAACACTCAATAAATGTGTTGAGTGCCCTTCTTTCGTTTGTCTGCTCATTCATAAATGTGTGTGTGTGTGTGTGTGTGTGTGTGTGTGTGTGTATACATATATATATTTCTTTTATTCTTTTACTTGTTTCAGTCATTTGACTGCAGCCATGCTGGAGCACTGCCTTCAAGGATTTTAGTTGAACAAATATCGACCCCAGGACTTATTTTTAAAGCCTAGTACTTATCATATTGTCTCATTTGCCAAACCCCTAAATTACAGGGAAGTAAACACACCAACACCGGTTATCAAGCAGTGGTGTGGAGGACAAATACACACACATATATACTACAGGCTACTTTCAGTTTCTGCCTACCAAATCCACTCACAAGGCTTTGGTCAGCCTGAAGCTATAGTAGAAGACACTTGCCACACAGTGGGACTGAACCCAGAACCTGCGCCTATATACATACATACATACACACACACACACACACACACATATATATATATATATATATATATATATATATATATATAGTATGTAGATAGGACTATAATTCAAGCAGTATCTTCATGAGGAACATCTGCATATTCCAGTACTCCAAAATTGTATGTAGATGTCATATATATATGTATGTACATATATATGTGTGTGTGTGTGTCTGTGTTTCTCCGCCACCACAACTTGACAGACAGTCTTTATGTCCTCATAACTTAGTGATTCATCAAAAGATATTAACAGAATAAGCACTAGACTTAAAAAATAAATAGGTACTGGGATAGATTTGTTCAATCTTTTCTGGGCAGTGCTCTTGCACAGCCACAATCCAATGATTAAAACAAATAAAAGATATATCATTAATGGTGCGAGACTAAGTATTACCATTTTGTTGATAACTGATGAAGAATTAGGGACCCTCAGGGTCTGTCTCCCATTTAGTTGTATATATATATATATATACATTTTTTATGTGGTTTTATATATACATATATATATATATATATATATGTATATATTCATAAAAAGGACCTCTTTCAGTCACAAATAACCATGGTATTGCACCTAGAAAGTTACCCTCTGAAGCATGGGCAAGTTTGTTCATGGAAGACCAGCAGTTGCCCGTTCCATGCCTCCGATGTTATCCAAGAAAAAGGCAAAGGCTGATACAGCTTGGTACCAATGATGTCACAAATCATTTCTGCAGCTGCGGGAACTGGAGCAATGTGAAATAAAATGTCTTGCTCAAGAACACAATGCACAGTCTAGTCTTGGAATCAAACTCACTACCTCATTATTATGAGCCTGACATTGTAACCACTGAGCCATGTCCCTTCACACACGCATACACGCACACACATGCAATACATGTTGCTGAGTAGTATATTCATGGTTATGGTATATAACCAGTCAAAAATTTGCCATTGATTTTTGTGTCTACTATTGCACTTGGTAATAGAGATGAGTCATCAGATATCCTAGCTAAAAACACATAGCCACTTTTATGCTGGAGGTAGATATACAAACTTGGTTAGCTTGGTGAAATAAAAAAAATCAAACAAAAACTCTTTTCTTAAAAAGGAAAAAAATGTTGTCTCCCATTGTATGACTCCAACCATGGCTGAAGAAGGTCAGCTGTGCCTGCATACTCTTTTCTGTTTCCTAGTCTGCCAAAAGGGAAGACCATATTAACAAAATTAATTTTTGATCATGAATTTAACTTTTTGACTTCAAGAAAGCACCTAAATTGTGCAAATATTTTGAGTATTCTCCTTTCAGTAAAACAAATTTTTCACCATCTGCTTTTGTTGAGGTATGGCCCAGGTTGTTCCAGTTAATTTTATATGGTATTCCTTCTGCTTTTAATCACCATATATAGCTAGCTAGTATTGTAACTCTGCACTTCTCTTGGATCCTAAAAGAGGACCTATTGTTACTTAATCCCGGCTTTAAAAGGGTCCTCCATTGCTCCAACATATTTCTGTATATGTATCCCCTCATTGCTGCTGTTGTTACAGTTGCTGGACACTACCAACTGTTTTGTAAATCACAACCTAAATGTTCCATCAACCATTCACAAGGCATTCACTGCTAATGCTACATGAAGATCATCTGCATAGGGCTTTGAGGTATTGGTTAATATCTTTCTGACACTAAGCACACAAATGAACAAAGTCCTTAAGTTACATCCACTGGATAATCTCCTATATCCATGGGACTATGTGAAATGCATTTTTACTAATCTAAACAAGACTCTTTCTATGCAGGTGAGAAGCGTGGAGAAAACCAGAGAAGAGTGGTGAGTGTAATTCAAGAGAATTTGACTGCTATTTTCAGCAAGTCAAGCACTGGCTCATGCAGGTCCTACTGCAAACCTAATAAAAGTTTGTCATATATTAAGACAACCACATGCCACCCACCTATAGTCTTTGAAAACCTTATAAAGGGTGTCAGTAAGAGGACTTCAAGCCTATACATTCATAAAGAAGATTTTAATGCAGTAACCCCTTATTACAATGAATCTCTTGCAGCCAGCAGGTTTAAGGACCACATCATCTACATGCCTGGACCCAACACCCACAAAAGTAAAATTTTGCTTCATTTTTTCATCACAAACCTAACCAAAGTTGTATATGTACCTCCAGCATACAAGAGGTTATGTGCTTCCAGCCACCATATCTGATGAGTCCAACAGCACACATGAAACCAATGATAACTTTCTGACAGGTTATGTGCCATAAAGATACTACTCAACAATATAAAAGTATAACTGTTCAAATTCTCTTTTAGAGTGTTCTTTTTTTTTTTCTTGATTCATGGACAAGTGACCAATGATATATATATATATATATATATATATATATATCGTTTTTAAATATACAAATTTGAAACCTTGGATATATATATATATATATATATATATATATATATATATATATATATATATACATACATACACCAAGGAAAGATGAAAGAGGTTAAATTGGATTACATATACTTCTCATACTGACTATATACATGGTTAAATGGAAGCTCCTTGAACAACCAGGGCTTATATAAACAGGAGCAATGATGTAAGCTTTGCTTGGCTGAGAGAGCAAGAATCCTAAAAACTCACTTGACCTGGGGACTTTCTTAAACTCCGGGAAAAAAAATATATTCATCAACACTCCCATCTAAATCATTTTCTGCTTCAGATTTGGAATTCCCCATTCGTTGAATAGTCTCAGTACAGCTCCTTCGAATATTACCATGGATTGAGTTGATGTAAGGGGGATAACCTCATCCCACCTGCAGCACAGATAAATATTTTTTGCTTACAAAACCGACCGTTGCATATTTCTTCTTCTCGTTCTAGAGAGGTTATGCACCTTCAGCCATTTGAATCTGATGAGTCACCTATATTGCTGTTATGTTTCCCTCGGGTGACTCGTAGAGATAACACAACGAGTTATACAATTTAATTATTACATTTATTGTTCAATTACATACAAAGAACGCACTCACCCAATGTTCGTTATGAATAAACAAAAGTCATGTCCGCCATATATATATCAATGACATTTTACTGCGACAGTCCCACAAGACAACAACAATGAAACAATGAACTCAGACGAACCACATGACACACGGAACGTCAGACGAATTACATATCTAACAGTCCATATAACACCACCCCACTGACATTGATGCTACACAAGAAGTATCAACAGCAAAGTCTCTCTTGGGTTTTACGGGTTCTCTTGGACCATCTTGGGTTGTCTGGTCCATACTCTGGAACGGGTAACATGGTCTTGGGTCTGGTTTGTCTTTGTGTTAGTGGCACAGTTTCCGAGATCTCCATCGGGTGATCTGTTGCAAATTCAAATACAGTGTTTTCTGCATCACCAGGTTCATTGTCTTCCTCAGTTGTGTACCGCGGTCGCAGCTGTTCCCAGTGTCGTCTCCACATCGGGCCATGAGGTATGACCTTCACGTTAAAGCAGCGAGTACCCAATGACTTCTTAATGATTGCTGGTACCCATCGGGGATCTTTTTCTCGGCGAGGTCCATAGTAGAGTGCATACACAGGATCTCCGGCCTTGTACTGCCTGGTAACTTTAGCGACATCAGCCGAGCTTGGAGTCACCTGAGACTTATGTGCTTCCTTAGACTGTTTGCCTTGAGCAATGTGTGTTGGCGATGGCAGCAGAGAATCAATCCTTGTTCGTATCTGCCGGTTATTCAAAAGTTCACTTGGAGAGAATCCACAGGATGTTGGTGTTCTCCGGTACTGCATCAAGAATTCTTGAAGTGCTCGTGTTGGCGGAAGAGAAGACTTCCTCAGAGCTTGTTTGAAGGTCTGCACCAAACGTTCCGCTGCTCCGTTGGTAGCTGGGTGGTAAGGTGCCCCTGTCAGGTGTGTGATCCCGCGTTCTTTGCACCAGCTCTGGAACTCCTCAGACGTAAAAGTTGGTGCATTATCGGTGACCAGTGTGTGAGGAAATCCGAAGTGCGCAAAGTCTTCCTCAAGCAGATTCAAAGTGGCTTTGGAGGACGTGGTGGAAGTGGGATGAATGCATGGGTACTTGGAATAAGCATCTGTGATCACCAGCCAATCTCTACCCATAAAATTTATTGCATGGTCCAGATGTAAGCGGCTCCACGGCTTTTCTGGTAACATCCATGGGTGAACTGGAGGCTTAGATGGCTGCCTTTGATGTTCGTTACATGAATCACATCGTCGACTGGCTATCTCTATAGCAGCATCGATACCAGGCCAATATACAGCAGTTCTTGCTAGCTGTTTCATGCGTTCCATGCCAAAGTGTCCGAGATGCAGAAGATTGAGGATCTTTGGCTGCAAGCTATGTGGAATCACAACTCTAGATCCATGTATAAGGCATCCATGACAGATACTAAGTGAGTTTGATAACTTACGGAACTTGTTGACTTCGTCATTGATCTCCATGTTCTTTGGTGGCCAGCCTTCACGGACGTAGCGCATCACTGTAGATATCACTGGATCTTTCCCTGACTCTTGACGGAGGACGTTAGCATCCACAGGTTGGACTTGAATACTAAGAGCTTTGATGGCACACACCATGTCTATGTCTTCACCATTTTCCTTTCTGTCAAAGTCGTTGTCATCACCGAATGGCAAGCGACTGAGGGCATCAGCATTGCCATGATCTGCTGATTTCCGATATTCAATGGTGTAGTCAAACTGGTTCAGCCACAGGGCCCATCGTGCTAGTCTGTTAGCAGCGAGAAGTGGCGTCCCTTTCCTCGGACTGAATAGTGATGTCAGTGGCTTGTGGTCAGTCACGAGTACGAATTTACGACCGTACAAATATTGGTAAAACTTCTGCAAGCCAAATATGATAGCTAGGGCTTCCTTTTGAATTTGACTGTAGTTACGCTGTGCAGAAGTGAGAGTCTTGGACATATTGGATATTGGGCGCTCGCTTCCATCAGGATAGCGGTGAAACAGGACTGCTCCAATACCAACGTTTGATGCGTCGCAAGCCAATCCCAAAGTTTTGTTTGGATCGAAGTGTATCAGAACTTGACTTGATGAAAGTACATTTTTCAAGTGATCAAAAACTGACTGTTCCTCATCTCCCCACTTCCAAATAGTTGACTTTTTCGTAAGGCAATAGAGTGGCTCTGCTATACTGGCTAGGTTTGGGATAAACTTTCCATAAAACTGAACTGAACCTAGGAAAGATTTCAAGCTTGATTCGTTCGTTGGAGATGGCATCTTTAAGACTGCTTCGACTTTGGATCCCTTAGTGATCCCTTCAGTCGACAAAATGTGTCCAAGGTATTCTACACTGGGTAGTGCAAACTGGCACTTTTCACGACGACATCTGAGTCCATTGTCACTTAGACGTGTGAGCAGACACTTTAGGTTGTTTAAGTGACTGTTTGCATCTTTCCCACTGACGAGCATGTCATCCTGGAAGACGGCCACTCCAGGTAGATCATGGGTCAGGTTTTCCATGATCTCCTGAAAGTAACCAGGTGCTGACTTGATTCCGAAAGGGAGTCGTTGTTGCAGGAGTACTCCACGGTGAGTGCTGAGTGCGAGTCTGCGTTGACTTTCTGGAGCCAGTTTGATCTGATTATAGGCATCAGCAAGGTCTATCTTTGTATATCCGAATCCACCTCCGAGTTTCTGCATCAGTTCAGCAGGGAGTGGCATTGGATGACGGTGATCAGCAAGTTGGTCATTAATTCCCACAGAGTAGTCACCACAAATCCGTAGTTTGGGCTTCAGGTTGCTTGAAGCGTGTGCTTTACGAATCGGTACCACTGGCGTTCCGTATTCATTGAATTGAACAGGCTTCCAGATTCCCTTGGCGATGCCTTCTTCGTAACCTTTGGCCAGGTCATCACGAAGAGCAAATGGGACCGGACGTGCCTTGTGAAAGACTGGTGTTGCGTCCGATTTGAACTTCACTTCCAGTTCAAAGTTCTTGAGACATCCCAATTCTTGCTTGAAAAGATCTGGAAATTCATCACACATGTTGTGACAATCTTGCTGCAGGGAAACATAGGGCTCGCTTGAGGTCTTTGGATACATCCCTTCTGCACCTTCCCTCTTAGCTTGGCTGTCTATGCTTTTCAAACCTAGAGCAGTGTCTACGGAAATTCCCAGAGTCTGGATAGCATTCCGACCCAGCAAATTAAGATCAGAGATCTTGGTGACTATGTAAGGTATAAGATCCTGCTTACCAGTTGTTGGATCCTTGGTTTGGCCCATGAAAGTTCCTAGAACAGGCAGGTTGTGCTTGCTGGCAGATTCATAGCGATGCTTGACATCTTGCAGCTTTGGTCTTCCAAGTTGTTTCCAGACTGACAAGGAAACAAAATTGCCTGTAGTAGCAGTGTCCAATTCCATTGTGAACAGTCTGTTCTGGATTGTTACTGGCACAATTAAACTGTGAGTGTCTAGGGAAACTTCACCTAGGATCGCCTTGACTAGCTCAGCTTTTGTGATTCTTTTCACGGGAGTTTGTGAATGGCCATTGCGTTGCTGATGTTGTTTTTTCCTACACACCGCTTGCAAATGACCCTTTTTATCACAAAAATGACATTTGGTTTCCCTGAAAGGACAGTCTGTTGCTTTGTGGGCCTTTCCACATCGGTAGCATTTCTCCTGGTTTGTGGAATAAGACTGCTGATGTTTCTTTTGAGGACTCTTATTCCTGTTCTGCTGGACCTTGTACACCTGCTTGGTTTTGGAACTGTATACAGTTTCTTTTGCAACCTTTGCTGCGTCTTCAGTCTCAATGGCAACCTGGACAGCACGGGCAAAATCTAGTTCTGAGTCTTTTATCTTAAAAAGCGCCTTCAGAACCGCTTCATTGTTAACCGAACATATGAATCTCTGTCTCAGAGCTTCATCCTGTGGGTTGGTGATCGCTGGAAAATCACAGGTAGCTGCATCCTGGCGTATACGTGCTGCCAGCTCCTGGAGAGTTTCGCCTGGCTTCCGCTGCATATCACTCCAAAACTTGAAACGCTCTCTCACAATGAAAAGTTTAGGGTCGAACTGTTCCTTCATGAAGTCAACGATTTCGTCCATTATCAAGTTGTTGATATCTTTAGGCGGATTTTGTTGGGTAGCCAGATTAGCAAGTTGTTTGTAAACAGTAGCAGTCTGATTGGTCAGGAACACTTGTGCCATGCGTTTTTCAGGTACAGCATTAGCAGCCACAAACGTACGGAATCTTGACCAGTAATCAGGCCATAGTTCTGTCGCTGAATCAAATGCAGTAAATGGTGGAATCGACACTGTTGTTGAAGCAGCTGAAAAATAGCCACTAGAATCGCCTTCAACTTGTCGAGCACCAAACAGTTTTAACAGAGCGTCCATATCTCTCTGATGTTGTTGCATTTGCTTGTCCATTTGTTCCCTAAACAATTTAATAAGTTCTACTGTCTGTTTTTCAGCCATTGTTATTACGATGAATAATTTTACGGTAAAGTAAGCATGTATCCTATCGGTCCTATCGGCGACGCCAATAAACTCTGTTATGTTTCCCTCGGACTGACTCGCAGAGATAACATAACGAGTTATACAATTTAATTATTACATTTATTGTTCAATTACATACAAAGAACGCACTCACCCAATGTTCGTTATGAATAAACAAAAGTCATGTCCGCCATATATATATCAATGACATTTTACTACGACAGTCCCACAAGACAACAACAATGAAACAATGAACTCAGACGAACCACATGACACACGGAACGTCAGACGAATTACATATCTAACAGTCCATATAACACCTCCCCACTGAAATTGATGCTACACAAGAAGTATCAACAGCAAAGTCTCTCTTGGGTTTTACGGGTTCTCTTGGACCGTCTTGGGTTGTCTGGTCCATACTCTGGAATGGGTAACATGGTCTTGGGTCTGGTTTGTCTTTGTGTTAGTGGCACAGTTTCCGAGATCTCCATCGGGTGATCTGTTGCAAATTCAAATACAGTGTTTTCTGCATCACCAGGTTCATTGTCTTCCTCAGTTGTGTACCGCGGTCGCAGCTGTTCCCAGTGTCGTCTCCACATCGGGCCATGAGGTATGACCTTCACGTTAAAGCAGCGAGTACCCAATGACTTCTTAATGATTGCTGGTACCCATCGGGGATCTTTTTCTCGGCGAGGTCCATAGTAGAGTGCATACACAGGATCTCCGGCCTTGTACTGCCTGGTAACTTTAGCGACATCAGCCGAGCTTGGAGTCACCTGAGACTTATGTGCTTCCTTAGACTGTTTGCCTTGAGCAATGTGTGTTGGCGATGGCAGCAGAGAATCAATCCTTGTTCGTATCTGCCGGTTATTCAAAAGTTCACTTGGAGAGAATCCACAGGATGTTGGTGTTCTCCGGTACTGCATCAAGAATTCTTGAAGTGCTCGTGTTGGCGGAAGAGAAGACTTCCTCAGAGCTTGTTTGAAGGTCTGCACCAAACGTTCCGCTGCTCCGTTGGTAGCTGGGTGGTAAGGTGCCCCTGTCAGGTGTGTGATCCCGCGTTCTTTGCACCAGCTCTGGAACTCCTCAGACGTAAAAGTTGGTGCATTATCGGTGACCAGTGTGTGAGGAAATCCGAAGTGCGCAAAGTCTTCCTCAAGCAGATTCAAAGTGGCTTTGGAGGACGTGGTGGAAGTGGGATGAATGCATGGGTACTTGGAATAAGCATCTGTGATCACCAGCCAATCTCTACCCATAAAATTTATTGCATGGTCCAGATGTAAGCGGCTCCACGGCTTTTCTGGTAACATCCATGGGTGAACTGGAGGCTTAGATGGCTGCCTTTGATGTTCGTTACATGAATCACATCGTCGACTGGCTATCTCTATAGTAGCATCGATACCAAGCCAATATACAGCAGTTCTTGCTAGCTGTTTCATGCGTTCCATGCCAAAGTGTCCGAGATGCAGAAGATTGAGGATCTTTGGCTGCAAGCTATGTGGAATCACAACTCTAGATCCATGTATAAGGCATCCATGACAGATACTAAGTGAGTTTGATAACTTACGGAACTTGTTGACTTCGTCATTGATCTCCATGTTCTTTGGTGGCCAGCCTTCACGGACGTAGCGCATCACTGTAGATATCACTGGATCTTTCCCTGACTCTTGACGGAGGACGTTAGCATCCACAGGTTGGACTTGAATACTAAGAGCTTTGATGGCACACACCATGTCTATGTCTTCACCATTTTCCTTTCTGTCAAAGTCGGTATCATCACCGAATGGCAAGCGACTGAGGGCATCAGCATTGCCATGATCTGCTGATTTCCGATATTCAATGGTGTAGTTAAACTGGTTCAGCCACAGGGCCCATCGTGCTAGTCTGTTAGCAGCGAGAAGTGGCGTCCCTTTCCTCGGACTGAATAGTGATGTCAGTGGCTTGTGGTCAGTCACGAGTACGAATTTACGACCGTACAAATATTGGTAAAACTTCTGCAAGCCAAATATGATAGCTAGGGCTTCCTTTTGAATTTGACTGTAGTTACGCTGTGCAGAAGTGAGAGTCTTGGACATATTGGATATTGGGCGCTCGCTTCCATCAGGATAGCGGTGAAACAGGACTGCTCCAATACCAACATTTGATGCGTCTATAACAATTGCTAAGCACTTTATAGGTGCGAAACCAATGGTCAATCTATGCTTAGCCATAACTTTTAACTTCCTAATATATAGGAGTGACTGTGTGGTAAGTAGCTTGCTTACTAACCACATGGTTCCGGGTTCAATCCCACTGCGTGGCACTTTGGGCAAGTCTCTTCTACTATAGCCTCAAGCAGACCAAAGCCTTGTGAGTGGATTTGGTAGACAGAAACTGAAAGAAGCCCGTTGTATATATGTATATATATATGTGTGTGTGTGTGTGTGTGTGTGTGTGTGTTGCCCCCCCCCCAACATCGCTTGACAACCGATGCTGGTGTGTTTACATCTCCGTAACTTAGCGGTTCGGCAAAAGAGACCAATAGAATATGTACTAAGCTTACAAAGAATAAGTCCTGGGGTTGATTTGCTCAACTAAAGGTGATGCTCCAGCATGGCCGCAATCAAATGAGTGAAACAAGTAAAAGAGTAAAAGAGTAGCCTGGTGTTGCCATCCGGTTTCACCAGTCCTCAGTCAAATCGTCCAACCCATGCTAGCATGGAAAGCGGACGTTAAACGATGATGATGATGATGATGATGATGATGATGCTTTCAGTGCAAATGGTCTTTTATACGACACCATTTTTACAATCCTGTCAATAATAATAATAGTATCTTTCCTATAAGCTTAAAGCTTCTGGCGATCACCGTGGAGCGAGTAAGGAAAATAGTCTAATAAAGGGGCATATAAGCCCTTGACAGAAAAAAAGAAGGCATTCCTATCTGCGTGGGAGGTGAACCCACATCCCTTTGTTAACGTGACTAAGTGTGTTACCTTTAAATGCAGATAGGAAAGCTTTCTTTTTTTGGTCAAGGGCTTATATGCTCCTTTATTAGACTATTTTTCTTACTCATTTCACGGTGATTGCCATAAGCTTTAAGCTTATAGAATATATGTATATATATATATATATATATAATAGAAATATGTTAAAAAAACAAAATAGAAACTACCCGTGGAAATGTAAGGGGAAAGTAAGCAGAAAAATAAGAGAAAATGCACATTGGAAATCAAAAAGAAGGAAGGTAAGGCTTTTTATGAAAAGTAACGATATATATATATACAATTAGATGAACTGAGGTAGGAATAAAGGTATATATATATATATATATATATATATATATATATATATATATATATATACATACACACATATATAGTAAAAGATAGATAGACAGAAAGACAAACAGACAGACAGATAGATACACACACACATTATGTGAAAATAACACATTTCTTAGGCAGTTGAAAATGAATACATTGGCAACGCAAATTCACTTACATTTCCTGGATCGATGTCAATGCCATGTCTTTGCAAGATACACTGAAAATCGCTTTTTGAAATTCCATTTATAGAAGCATAATCAACTTCTTTAAAAGCAGCCAATAGTTTATCTTTATTAGCAGAAACAAACTTCTTAAGGATTTCTTCAATATTCTTGCTAGGTCTTTGGGAAACTGATTGTTTTCCAATTGCTGTGTCATCACACTAGAAATAGAAAAATCAACAAAGATACAGAAACACCAAGTTGCAAAGAGAACAAAGCATATTACACTTGTACCATCCGTCCATCTGCCTATCTGAAGTAGACACATTCAGACCAGCTTTAATTTTGGTGAGAATTTCTTTTGAAACAGTTTCCTGAGCTGATACAAAACTATCAAAACTCAGTGTATTCATATATTTTGCCAGAAATTCTCAGAGCTAGCAAGCAATGCTAGCAAAATGACAAAAACATTCTTTCACATATGCATTCAATCACACTAACACCCATAGCTGTCTTACCAGCACTATAGCACAATGCAATATATCGCGGCCTATAGTATCCAGTATTGACAGTGAGCCACAACATATATATAGTTTAACATAGGATCTCTAAACTTGTGGGACCTCAGACAACTGCCTGCAGTATTTATGCCTTAAGATTGTACAGTTCACATCCATGTCACATAATGGAAACATTCACACAGAAAGATATGCAATCACAAACTGATAAACACTCATATAACTTGTACAGACTCTATTAAAAATCATTGTCTTATTAACAGATACACTTTCTGTTTTCTCGTGTGTTTTTGTTCACAAGAAATATCTTGTGTATTGAACTATGACTTGTTTTAAAATTACATTCTGGCTAAGGCAATGAGCTGGTAGATATCATATAAAATGCTTACCAGCCTTCTTTCCATCTACAGTGGTGAACTGACAGAGTTGTTAGCATGTCAGGTAAACTGCTTAGTAGCATTTTGTCTATTTATATGTTCTGAGTTCAAATTCTGCTGAGGTCAACTTTGCCTTTCATCCTTTCAGGTTTGACAAAATAGTGCCTGTTGAGAACTGGGGTTGATATAATTGACTTAACCCCTCCTCCAAACTTGCTGGCCTTGTGCCAAAATTTGAAACTAGTATTACATTCTGGCTTTCATCATCATCATCATTTAACATCTGTTGTTCCTGCTGGCATGGGTTGAACAGTGTGACCAGAGCTGGCAGGCTGCACCAGACTCCAGTCTGATTTGGCATGGTTTCTACAGCTGGATGCCCTTCTCAATGCCAATAACTTTACAGAGTGTACTGGGTGCTTTTATGTGGTGCTGTACAGGCACTTCTACATGTCGTGCACCGGTGTTTTTATGTGACACTGCACAGGTGCTTTCATGTGGCACCATCATGTGTGCTTTGCACCACCAGAAGGATTGGTCATAACACTTCTGCTGTGGAGTATGGGTCTTCTTGTGTACAGCAAGGTGCCAGGTATCTCAGTCCATTGTCATCTTGCCTGAAAAGTTCAGTGGTTAAGAAATTTGCTTTCCAGTTACATGGTTTCAGGTTCACTCCCACTGCATGGAACTTTGGGCAACTGTCTTCTCAGGTGGACCAAAGCCTTGTGAACAGAATTTATAGATGGAAATTGAAGGAAGCTTATCATGTGTGTGCATGCATGCATGAATGCATGTGTGTGTGTGTGTGTTTTGTCCTTGCCTCGACATCACATGATGATTGTAGAATGAGTGTCACCATTGTACAAGCAATATCAATTTGTTTCCAATCTTTCATGAAAACATGTCTGGCCAGAGGGAAATATTATCTTGCTTAGAAACAGATGAAGGTTGGTGACATGAAATGCAACTAGCTGAAAAAAAAAATCTGTCTCAGTAAATTCTCTCTGCTCCATGCAAGCATGGAAAAGTAGATGTTAAAATGATGATTATTCTTCATTATATGAACATTACCAACTAGTACCTTCATGCTATCATACACATTCCACTGGTGTATGAAGCATTTTCTTCTTAACATGCACATTTTGTTTATTACCTCTCTTTGTTGCCTGCCTTTGTTACCTGTCTTTTGTTGCCTGTCTTTTCCTCATTTAATTTTCTATTCAGTTGTGATTACGTTATTTCAGTGTGTTCTGCATTCATCTGCCAACTAACTTCGTTTACTTAGGAAATCTAATTGCTTAACAAAGACCCTCAGCAAAGAGACTATGATCTGGCAACTGTATGAGTAATTCGGTTTTGTATGAAATATGAAAGTGTCACAAATAAAAACATGTTTCAAAAATTTTTTTAGGTTTGGCATCAGTGATTTTTATATGCGACACATAGAAGGAATAATGCTTACACACACAAACACACACACGCACGTGCACACAGGTAGATAGACAAACAGATAGACATATATATATATATATATGCATACATATACAGATATATACATATATAAATACATACATGCATATATATATATACACACACACATATATACACATACAAATATATATATAAATATATATCTATATATATACACACAAACTTATATATATATACACACATATCTTATATATATCTGTGTGTACGCATGTATATTATATGTGTACATATATATAAGTATGTATTATGTATGTGTATACATACACACAGTCATAATGTAAACATATATCATCCTCAGAGAATTACGATTTTTATTTCAGTATGGTGCACCAGCATGACCGCAGCCACTTGGCTGAAACACATAAATAAAAAATAAAAATAAAAAATAATAATGTTTATACTTTTGCTTCATTCTTCCCCTCCCCCATCCAGGCCCATCCCTGCTGAGTGATAGGATTATCCAACATGCCACTATGTCATCGATTCTTAGTCACCACTGAAACATTTATCATTGTATTGTGATGATGACAATGATAATAATGGTTTCAAATTTTGGCACAAAGCCTGCAATTTCAAGGGAGGGGACTAGTCAATAACATCGACCACAGTTCCCCACTGGTACTTAATTTATCGACTCGAAAAGGATGAAAGGCAAAGTTGACCTCAGCAGAATTTGAACTCAGAATGTAAAGATGGACAAAATACCGCTCAGTATTTTGCTTGGCATGCTAATGATTCTGCCAGTTCACTACCTTAATGATGATGATGGTGATGATGATGATGATGATAATAATAACAATAATAAAAATAATGATAATAATAATAATAATAATAATAATAATCTTTACTACTATAGGCACAAGGCCTGAAATTTTTGGGGAGGGGGCAAATCATTTACATTGACCCCAGTGCTCAAGTAGTACTTATTTTATTGACGCCAAAAGGACGAAAGGCAAAATCAACTTTGGTGGAATGCGAACTCAGAACATAAAGCAGACAAAATACTGCTAAGCATTTTGCCCGGTGTGCTAATGATTCTGCCAGCTTGCTACCTTAATAATAATAATGGTCTCAAATTTTGCCACAAGAGCAGCCATTTTGAGGGAGGGGATGAGTCAATTACATTGACCCCAGTCTTCAACTGGTACATAATTTATCAACTAGTCAATTACATCAACCCCAGCGGTCAACTACTACTTACTTTATTGACCCCAAAAGATGAAAGGCAAAGTCGATCTCAGCAGTAGTTGAACTCAGAACATAGAGATGAACAAAATACTGCTAAACATTTTGACCAGTGTGCTAATGATTATTAATAATAATAATAACAACAACAATATGATTGCAGAAAGGAAGGTTGAAAAAGGAGACAGAAAGTTTGTTAATAGCAGCACAAGATCAAACATTAAGGACTAATTGGATAAAAGCCAAGATAGACTAAAATCAAATAGATTCTCAATGTAGGTTATGCAGGTCAAAAGAGGAAAGAGTTACTCATATAGTAAGTGAATGTAGCATGCTGGCACAGAAAGAATACAAGAAAAGACATGGCAACCTACAGAGAGTAATCCATTGAGAGTTATGTAAAAAGCTAGAATTTGACCATACTGATAAATGGTATGAAGATGAACCTAGTAAAGTAATAAAGTACTAGAAAGTAAGAAATATAAGATGTTGTGGGACTTTAACATTCAGACTGACAGAGTAATAGAAGCCAGAAGGCCTGATTTAGTAGTAGTAGACAAAGAGAACAGAAAGTGCCAGGTAATTGACTTTACAGACCCAAATGATGAAAAAATCAATATGAGAGGTATAAAAAAAATAGCAAAGTACCAGGACCTAGTCATTGAATTACGGAGACTATGGAAAGTGTGGGTAAAATGTATCCCAATTATTATAGGTGCATTAAGAACTATCTGTAAAAATTTGAACAGATGGATAGAGGAAATAGGCATAAAACCCAGTTTAGTACAGCTCCAGAAAACTGTTATTAGGGACAACTGAGACACTTAGGAGGATTCTTGGCATCTAAGGTTACTTGTTGTAGCCCGGGTTTTCGGAATTTTTCTTTTCCAACAGTCTAATCTTTTGTATATATGAATAATAATAACGATGATGAGGATGATGATGATGATGATAAAAAGGAGGAGGGGGGAGGGGGAGAGGAGAAGAAATAGCAGTCTGACCACTTTCAAATCCCAATCCCACCATCTTAAAAAACAAAGCAAAAAAGAAACAAAACAAAGGACATACAGCTATGTCATCTTAGTTATGTGCAAAGAAAACAAAAAGAAAAGGTTGATCACTGCTGGAATGCCTGATCAGGTCTGATCCAGGGCCAAACAACAAATAACTAATGAATAAACCAAAATCACATCACTATTATCTTTCAATGTCCATCTTCCATGCAAGCATGTTTACATGTTTTGACAGGATCTAATGTGACTGAGGAATGAATAATGCCTGGATCTCTCCTTTGGCATAGTTTCTATGGTTAGATGTCCTCCTGGGTCCTGTTTTATAGCACCAGTACAAGTGAGATCATCATGCAGATTGCAAGATTAAGATCCCCTTTGATGGAGATAACAGAAGAGATAAAAGTGGCTTTATGCTTGGAAATGAGAGATTAAAGGGGCCAGAACAAAACATACTTCTTGCTGTAGAGGAGTTACATGGTTACCCTGTTATACAAGAGGGTAGGATTAACCAGGGTGACGCTGGAAAAGAGATAAAAATAGTGGTGAAGTGTCAAGGTGAACCCCCAAAGTACAAGAAGTCAAATATAAGTAAGTGGGGACAAAAAACAGAGAGTGGTGGCAGGTAGAGTTTGCAAGAATATATGAGGAAAGAGGGGGTATAATTAGAGATGGGGAATTGGTGAGGGGGTGAATAAAAAAAAGGACACATTGGTTAATGTAGTCATGGGTATACAAAAAGGTAGGATGGTCATGGCTGGAATATCTTTTGACTGTTTGTAGTTTGTTCAGGGCAGACCTGGGTGAAACAACACCATCACCAATGGCAACAATTGATTTACTTACCACAGTTTTTTTTCTTTTCTCCTTGGGGCTTTGAGCTAAAGCAGTATCAGATTCCTGTGAAAGGGGAAAAAAATCAACAAGGGGTCAATAAAATTTTAGAAAATGAAGAAAACTTCTATAATAATAAAAGCAAAATTCTGTCTGTCCGTCTGGGACTCCTGCATCTCAGTCTACATTTGCTCTACATGGACATATTATACCTTTTTGGAATCAGAATGATACCGGGATTGAAAATTTTCCCTTCATTTGGTTCTTGAACATCCAGCATCAGGATCTGATTTAAAAGCATTTGAGTTGCTATTTCTAATAGGTAAAGCTTGGCTGATTCATGCCATCTTGGTTGGTGCTTGCCAGAAGATGTCAAAGATCAAGGGGGAGATAAATGACATTTGCTTCATTAATTTTATGTTGAAATAAGAACTTTGGGAGAAATTGGCCAACAGTTGGGATTCAACTTGGGGAACAATAGAATGATTGCATTACAAAACTGATTCTCATCAGTCCTTAACCTCAGATCAAACACCACCGGAGTATATAGTCACTATTGATGTATTATAGTTATGCTATTTAACTGCCTTTAGTTTTGGGCTACAGGCCAAATTAACCCTCCACAGGAACTAGCTTAAAAATCTGCACAGAGTGTGGCTTTTAAGCAAGTTGAAAATAAAATGAAGTTCAGTTAAATAAGTAATAATCGCTAATTTCTATTCTTTTCTTATTTCTACTCTTTTATCTCTTTTCTTTTACTTGTTTTAGTCATTTAACTGCGGCCATGCTGGTGCACCACCTTGAAGTGTTTTAGTCAAAGAAATCGACCTCAGGACTTTTTTAAGCCTAGTACTTATTCTATTGGTCTCTTTTGCCAAACCACTAAGTTATGGGGATGTGAAGAAACCAACGCTAGTTGTCAAGCAGTGGAGACAAATGCAGACACAAAGACATACACACACACACACATATATATATATATACATATATATATATATATATATATATATATATATATATATATATATATATGTATGTATGTATGGAAAAAAGATAAAGTAGAAAATGCTAAAATACTTTTATAAAGAACATTACAGAACCGGTTTCGATCCTTGAGATCTTTACAACAGTAAATATGAATAATAGATTTTTGAAAAATTATTGAAAAATTAAATTTTGGTAAATTTAAAAGAAAAGTCTTTTTACAGACATATTTGTATAGTATTCAAGTAACAGCGGCATTTTTCTTACTTCTGCCTGTCTATGTCTCACTTGTTAACTCTTGTGGGTTCGAAGAAGGACTGCTATGTATATATACATATATATATATATCTCGAAACGTTAAAGACTTTTTCACTTCCCAAGTGTTATACTAATACATCTGACTGTTTCCTACACCACCTGTCTTCGTCTTTTGTTTTTTTGTGAATTCTTTGTGAATTCTCCCTGTTTTAGCTGCAGAATGGATAAAAATTCCTTTGGAAACAATTCAAACTTTGTACGAGTCCATACCTCATAGAATTCAAGCTGTAATTACTGCCAAAGGTGGTTCTACCCCATATTAAGATAAATTTGCTTGAAATTTTAAGGTGTTTCCATTATTTTGTCCAAATCCTGTATGTATGTGTCTGTCCCCCTGCCATTGGTTGACAACTGATGCTGGTGTGTTTATGTACCTGTAACTTAGCAGTTCAGCAAAAGAGACTGATAAAATAAGTACTAGGCTTACAAAGAATAAGTCCTGGGGTCAATTTCTTTGACCAAAACCCTTTAAGGCAGTGCTCCAGCATGGCTGCAGTCAACTGACTGAAACAAGTAAAAGGATAAAAGAATATACACACCAACACACATAGATACATGCATCCTTCCACTTTTGTTGTGTTACATTAGGTCCAACCACATTGGACATGTTACATTGTGTTAATTAGAGGATTTGAACAACACTGAGCCATTATTGATCCATCATTGATTCATTATTATGTCTTCCAAAGCTAATAATGCCTGGGGCTTTCTGCTCCTTACAGGAATACTATAGCCATTAAGAGTTTACAAATGCCATTAAAAATATATATATATATATATATATATATATATAAGACCTAAGCTTACCGTCAGTTCGTTTTCTTTAAAAGCTGCCAGAAATTTCTCCAAAGTAATAAAATTTGTGTGTTCTTTATCCATCTTCAATACAATCTGATTGAGCTCATAGTCATTTATGTTCTTTATAAGGCCAATCATCACAAACCGTATGTCCATTCTCGTTAACCATCCTCGTTGGTGCTGAAAACACAACAATATGAAAGGAGACAATTTATTACAAAGATTATGTGCTGGTGGCATGTAAAAAGCACCATTCAAGTGTGGTCGATGCCAGTGCCGCTTGACTGGCTCCCATACCGATGGCATGTAAAAAGCACCATTCGAGTGTGGTCGATGCCAGTGCCGCTTCACTGGCTCCCATACCGATGTCACGTGAAAAGCATCCACAAGGGCATCAGCTGTAGAAACCTTGCCAGATCAGATTGGAACCTGGAGTAGCAATTTCAAAAGAAGTGTGCAAGTTTTCCCAACAAAGGGATTCTAGAATCTTCTGGGTCAACAGTTATTTAAAAGCAAACTCATTCAACTTAGAGCTATTACATCCCAATGTTTCAGGTAGTTCACAGTATGAGTTGGTAACCCTTTTTTAGACCCATAAATCGACAGCGAAGGTCTATGATCTATTTGCAATAATAAACTTCTGTTATGCAGAAACCTGTGAAATTTTTTAACTGCAAAACTAATTGCTAGGGCCTCCTTTTCAATTTGACTATATCTCTTCTCTGCTGCCATTAGCAAGCTCGAAACATGAACCACTGGTTTTTTGTATTTCTGTCTTCATATTTATGAAATGGAATTGTACCTAATCTATGCACAGAAGCATCAGACACTACAATGACGTCCATTTCAGGATCATAATGTGTTAATGACAAGTCTGAGATTAGAATTTTTTTTTATTTCTTCAGAAGTGTTCTGGCATTTTGTGGACCAATTCCACTTTACTCCTTTTTTTAATAAGTTGTTCAATGGAGCTCTTAACTTGTGCATATTAGGAATGTAGTTGATTTTGCCTCTCATCCTTTCGGGGTCAACAAAATAAGTATCAATTGAGCACTGGGGTTGGCAATAAAATAAGTACATCAAAAAAATATCAGGCCCCAATCTGTGTTATGGTTGTGGAGGCCTACATTACAAAAAGGATTGTCCATTTAAAAACAAAAAGTGCTCTAGTTGTCAGAAGCTGGAACACAGGAGTTTTTATTGTAGAGCAAGACAACAAAGCCCAAATACAAAAAATTCTAAGGTGTTTTCAGTGGAGAGTGATTGCGATGGAAAAACAAGAAAATTTGTGCATGTAAAAATAAATGTGAGTACCAAATTACAGTTAGACACAGGTAGTGACATCTCGATTATAAATGCAGATACTTGGAAAAAATTTTATATGATATGGTTTCAAATTTTGGCACAAGGCCAGCAATTTCATGAGATGGGATAAGTTAATACCTACCGTATCAAGTTCTGAAAAGGCGTTTTCTAAAGAGCCATGTTTATATAACATGTTTTGCTTCAAATGATAGAACATAGATTTTATATCAATATCCGAAGATGAACACTTCAATGGAATAATAGCTCTGCAATTGTAGAAAGAGTTTATGGAAGTAAGCCAAAAATCTAAAGACTAATACAGAATAAGAGTAAAAACAAAAACTTACAACTTTTTATGATAAATTCAGATGGAAGTTTGTTCTCAGTCACCAATACTGTGCTCTAATTCTAGCCAAGATCAACTAATTATAAAATAAGATTCCATGAGTGAGACCTACAGGTGTGAGCAGTAGGAGCACTGTACCACTGATGGCTTTTCATTGAAATGGAGCACTGAGCCAGTTGTTATGATGGAAGGGTAGCAAAAGTGTATCAAAGTAAAGTTTAGGAAGCAAAAAACTTGGAGAATAGAGATTGGTATCTGAAGGGCATCAGGAAAGAAGAGAAATGTCTAATATTTCAAGTAGGTACCTTAATAGATCAGTTTATTTCATTCAGGATCAACTATTGAATAGAATTTTTTTTTTAAATTGAAACTGCATTGAATAAATAGAGACAAGGCTGTTTTGTCAAGAGGATTTGTTTCCCAACCACATGGTCCCAAGTTCAATCCTACATCATAGCACATTAGGTAAGATGCCATACAATAAGATTCACTCTGTCTGAAACTCTTCTACCATAAATTCAAGTTGACCAATATCTTGTGAATGGAATTTAGTAGATGAAAACTGTACAGATGAGCTTGGAAACTCCCCAGTGGTGGCATTGCCAAGTTAAGAATTTTTGTAAGTTATCCATATTTCCAGGGCCAAAAGTTTTGTGGAACAGACCAGCCAGTTGATTCTTGCCAGCAGCCAGAATTTTCCTGAGAATGTTGTCGCTCTACTTTACAAGTAGTCTCCTATAGATTACTAACATGGAAGTTCTATTGGCAGCACAGCCTGACTAGCAGAACGCTGTGAACATCTGACAACATTAAAATGTCAGGCCCCCAAGTTTTGGCCTTTGTTTGATCCAGAAGAGCAGCTCCATCCCAAAATATTTGCAGATGCTGCAGTCTCAGAGCATGTCTGCACATCATCGATCATGATACACCTAGCCCTTCTCACAGACTGTACTGACAGCAGATATAAAACCTGAGCCAGTAGAATGTGACCCTTCTTGTAGAAGGGTCACATACTACTGGCAGACACTAATTGGATTGGATGAAAAACTAAGGTAAAACACAATGGTCAGGCAGTGATATATAATGGAGACAAATTATGTATTCATCAACCTGACCTTTCAGGGATTAGTCTCCTCTCAGCCCAAGTCATATCCACCTGAAGGTTAGAACCAAATCAGATCCCAAGCAAGATAGCTTGTCAGTACAGCACCCCAAGATGCTGGGGTGATATGCACTTGCTTCTCCAGGTACCAAGCTGCAAGTCTACCAACTTGCTCAGGTTAACCATTACTCCTGTCACTGTTATATATTTCTTTAGAATGGTGCCAGCCATCTCACCTTTCATAGTGTCTAATGCTATTATGGTGACAGCATTCACAAATACTGACATAGCCTTCATGCATTCCGGTTTGGATGGAATGTCTCTCAACAAATCCAGTTTCAACTGTAGAGGCTTCAGAATTAGTATATCCAGAGTCATCTAGCAGACTGATTAAGTTTAGGATGAATTCCATAGTTTGGCTGTCCATTTGACAGTATGCCAACATTACATCTTTGTGTATTTTGCCATTGGTGGTGGTAGTAGGGGCAATAAAAGAAGTACATCAACCCCAGTGCTTAATTAGTACTTATCTTATTGCTTCTTTCCTCCACCAAAAGATGAAAGGTAAAGTTGACCATGATAGGATATGAACTCAGGATTCTGTCATCATCCAATCATGCTTAAAGCATGGATCTTATTTTTTATCTTTCGTTAACTGAACATTCCATTTACAAATGCCACACCAATAGATGTTGCAGTAGTTGTCCTGGTCATTGACTTTGTGAGTTCTTCCACCTAACATCTTTGCGTGTTTGGCCATTGGCAGATAGCAGTTCTTCCACCACACAAAAAAAAAAATAATAATAAATAAACCATCATGCTGCTTCCCATGGCTTCACCATGACTCTGGTTTAAGGAAATTTAAATCATTTACGTTTACTCCTCTAGAGTGAGTATTTTAGTTTGGTTTGTGGCCCTCAACTTGTCTAATATAGGTGACCCAACCAGGAGATGAACTCCTGCCAGCATAGTTCTTGGGAACATTGACGCACACATATAAACATATAAAGAACAATATAAAAAAACATAAAATTTAAGAATACAAATAAAGGAGGCAGTGCCAGGGAACTGAGACCTTTGGTGATACACCATGCTTGAGAAACCCAGTCAAGCCAAGTGAGATTGTAATTATGGCCGATGCCTGTGTTACATAATTAGTACCCATGCTGGTGGCATGTAAAAAGCACCCACTACACTCTTGGAGTGGTTGGTATTAGGAAGGGAATCCAGTTGTAGAAACCATGCCAAATCAGATTGGAATCTGGTGCGGCTCCCAGCTTACCAGTCCTCAGCCAAACCATCCAACTCATGCCAGCATGGAAAATAGATGTTAAAGGATGATGATGATATAAACAATATATAAATAGGTACACATTGTTGGAGGGTTGTGGAGTATTCATGAGAGGTTTTATCTTTTGTCCCTGCAGGGTGTCCAACAATCACCCTCCTCAGCAAGCAAGCTCAGTGGAGTTGCCGTTTTAATCATGACCTGATCGTGCAACAGGTTGTAATGGGTGACATGTTACCAGTAGCACGCAAGAGTGACCTGACATGACTCAGGATGTAAAGAGCTGGAAAAATACCACTAAGCATTTTGTCCAACATGCTAATGATTCTGCCATCTTGCGGCCTTAATAATAATAATAACAATGGTGGTGGTGGTGAGCAGTAAAGTCTATAATAATAACAATGGTGGCAGCAGCGATGATGATGATGATGATGATGATGATGATGGTGATGATGGTGATGATGGTGATGGTGGTGGTGGTGGTGGTGGTGGTGGTGGTGGTGGTGGTGATGATGATGATGATGATGATGATGATGATGATGATGATGATGATGGTGGTGGTGGTGAAATAAGAATATTGACCCAGAACTACCAAGCCAATGTGATGAAAAATGGAGTACATCCTAAATGCTGATTCTGCAATGAAGTGATTGAAACAGTGGACCACCTAATCCCTAGATGTAGTCTTAGCACCAGTAGAGTATAAATCAAGACATGACAGAGTTGGCCAATATCAACACTGGTTAATATATTGGTGTTATAAAATCAAAACTGCTGACAAGGGGTATAATCACCACCCTGAGACTAACTGAGGGAGAAAATGTAACAATTTGTTGTGACTTTCCAGTACATGCAGACCAAACCATCAAAGCTAATAAACCAGATATTGTTGGGAAAGACCAAAACAATAAAGTCTGTTTATTGATCAACATGTGTATTGCTTGTGATCATAATATCTTGGCAAAAGATTTTGACAAACTCAGAAAATATAAAGATTTGCTCATTGAAAGCAAAAAAATGTGGCATCTCAAGACGGTTACAATACCAGTGATTGTAGGAGCACTAGGAATGATTGAAAAAGGAACTGGAAATTATTTGAGAATGATCCCTGGCTTACCATCCGTGCAAGAAGTGCAAAAGTTTGTTTTAACTGGCACGTCACATGTATTGAGAAAAGCATTGTCTTGTGAGAACGATTACTACCCATTTATTTTAATGTGTTTTTGTTTTGTTCACATAACTTCATTTCATTTTGAAAATGAACAATTTGGTGTGTTTAGTTTAATGGCCTACCATTGTATACAAGTGAGTTTCTTTGCTCGAGGAGTTGGGAAGACACTCAGAAAGAAATAGAAACAAAATTGAAGGAAGAAAAACTTATAACAATAATTATAATAATAATAGTTTCTTTAGTTTGCAGCAAAGGCAAAAAGTAATGGAAATAATAATGGTGTTCAATATTTTAAGAAACTATTTGCAACAATTGCAAGCGATTTCAGACAAAATGTTAACAGTTACCTTGGGTTATTTATTATTTCCTTAAAATTTGGTGGACATGGCTTCTGTGTTTCTGCCATGAATTCATTTAAGAAGATTTGCCAAGCAAGTTTGTCTCTGGTATTTATGCCAAGTCTGAAACAATAAAGGTTGCAAGAAAGCTTTATTCCTTGTGAACACATTTCCAATGAATGCAAGAGAATAAAAAAAAACAAAAAACATCACAACTTGTTTCCCACCCCCTCATCTAGAGATAGTTTTGAAACGAAAAATATATATATTCTCATAGATGCAGATGCATTATTCATCACAATAGACTTTACTGCTCACAGCAGTCAATTATGCACAAGGAATATCTTATGCTATGAAGACATAATCATAACAACAACAATAAAAGTAACATGAATAGGAACAACAACAACAGAAAGAACAACAAACCTGACATCAACAACTTCTACTTCTATCACCACCACCACCACCACTATCACTACCACTACTGCCACAATCATCATCATCACCACTGCCACTGTTACAACATCAACACAAAATTTACATCAGACAGGCATGGTAAAGAATAATTAATGCATAGTGCTGCTACCATATATGTTTCCCATCTTTGAGGCAGTAATTTGTTTTTGTTACATTATTTCCTTGTGATGCCATTTCTTTTATTATTTTCTATATTTTCTTGCTCACAAATATTATTTCAAGATTCTGGATAAAAAAAGTAAGTTTGGGTGATAATATATCCAAAGTCTTTCACTCAACAAAAGAACTCAACATGTAACTTTGTAAAATAGCTGTGAGCCAGAAATAGCTGCTGTGTGTCTCTCTCTCTCTCTCTTTCTAGCCAAGGCATATAACACTTTATTCATCTGTGAATGATAATCACATTATATATATTCGGCTCTTTACGTCTTGACAGACGGTCTAAGCAGTAAAGAATGTCTTAATTAGATTCTTGTAGTCTTTTTTCCTGCAGATTCTCTCATAGCTGACCCTTCCTATCTGCAAGCAAGGAAGGTGCTTCAGGGCTGCAGTGTGTAGTCTTCCTGTCTTTGGTGTTTTGCTTCAAAGGACAGGTTGTTTTCTTCTTTGGGCTGTTTGACTCCTTTGCTCACTGAGGTTTTCCATGCTCTTCTGTCTTCAGTTGACTTTTCCCAAGTCTTTGCACCAATGTGGCACTTGGTCAGGTTGCTCAAAACTGTCTTTAAATCTTGGCTTTGGTCATCCTCTGGATCTGCTACCCTGAGCCAACTTGCCATATAACAGCTGTTTGCAAATTCTGTTGTCATCCATCTGCTTCACATGTCCAAGCCATCTCAGTCTCCTTTTGCACAGAATAACCATCATGATCAGAAATGCTGCCTGTTTCATACTACATAAAACACTGCAATATAAGACTCTACAGCAGTGTTCCTTAACCTCTGTTGGGTTTACAATGAGTTGGACATTATGTTAGCAGCGAGAGAAAACAAGTTTGATGATAAACCAGTGTGCATCACTTGTTATACATGCATTTTTCCATGTTTGCATGGGTTTGATGAAGCATTGTTTTGCAGCCCAATGACCTTCCTGTCACCAAGCCTTTCCTGTTTTTCAAGTGAAGATCCTTGTTCCACATAGCTTCAAAGGCACAAAACGAGTGGATAATTTGTTAAAAGGAAAACTGACAACAACATTGCCTGATGCACGTGATAGCAGGTGTAAGCAAACATACAGGAACATGCACACACACACACATACAGTGTGTGTGTGTGTGTGATGATGATGATCTGCTTTCAGTTTCCATCTACCAAATATGTTACAAGGATAGGGTTGGCCTGGGCTATAGAAGATTCTTGCTCAAAATGCCACATGGAAGGAGTGAATTCAAAATCATAATGTCAGAAAGCAAGCCTCTTAAGCACACAGCTATGCATACACCTACATGATCTGCCTACTTTTTCATTTCCTCTCTTTTTTCTTTTTTTACCAAACACAAAGGGAGTCCTTGTGTATAATGTCATTCCGTGAAAGGGATCACTGAGCTAAAGAACACTGAGAATCACTAGTTGGAGACTAAGCGTTCAGTGGAGCACCACACTATCTCCTCCACCCTCCAAATGAATTAACTAGGTGTGTCAGAATGCAACAGCAGAAAAAGTGGATGAAATAAGAATATATAAGACGTGACTAAAACAAACCTTTCCATTAACATATCAAAAAGTTGGTTACTCATTGGGAAACAACAATTTTCAATAATCTCCTTGAATTTGCACATGCTAATGTAGCCTTTCAAGTATGGGTCGTGAGTCACGAAAAACTTTCGCATTTTATCAGGATTTTTGCAGATCTGTCGGAAAAGAAAACGACACAAAATTTAATAATTAAATGAAGTTTAAAGTTTAAATATGAATCAGTAGAAGGCCTTATTGTGCAAGGAGCAAACAACAACAACAATAACAACAACAACAGCAGCAGCAATAGCAACAACAATCCTTTCTACTAAAGGCACAAGGTCTGAAATGTTTTGGCAGGAGGGGATTATTCTTTTAAATAGATCCAAGTGTTTCACTGGTACTTAATTTATCAACCCCCGAAAGGATGAAAGGCAGTTGGAGGGGATTAACCAATTACATCGACTCTAATGTTTCACTGGTACTTAATTTATCGACCCCCAAAAGGAATAATAATAATAATAATAATAATAATAATAATAATAATAATAATAATAGCATTAGAAGCTGTGCAAAGGCAATAATAATGATTATAATAATAATAATAATAATAATAATAATAATAATTTCTACTATAGGTATAAGGCCTGAAATTTATGGTAGATTACATTAACCACAGTATTCAAATGACACTTATTTTAACAACCCCAAAAGGATGAAAGGCAAAGTCAACCTCAGCAGCAGTTAAACTCAGGACACAAACCCGGAAGAAATGCTGCTAATGAACCCTGCCATTAGCAAGTTCTCCTTACTCATGAGTTTCTTGCCAAAAACAACATAGTATCACTTGCGCACCCACCCTATTCACAAGATTCAGCACCTGTAAATTTCCATCTCCTAAGATGAAAATGCAGCTCAAAGGTCACCATTTTAACACCATTGTCGAGATCAAGAGCAAATCACAGAAGATCCTCAACTTGCTTATAGAAAACAACTTCCAGGCTGGATTCCAAAAGTGACAGGAGTGCTGGGACCGGTGTATTGCTATGCAAGGTAACTATTTCAAAGGAGATGACATTAAAACTTAGATAAGGCGCAGGAGTGGCTGTGTGGTAAGTAGCTTGCTTACCAACCACATGGTTCCGGGTTCAGTCCCACTGCATGACACCTTGGGCAAGTGTCTTCTACTATAGCCTCAGGCCGATCAAAGCCTTGTGAGTGGATTTGGTAGGCGGAAACTGAAAGAAGCCCGTCATATATATATATATATATATATATATATATGTATGTGTGTTTGTGTGTCTGTGTTTGTCCCCCTACCATCACTTGACAACCGATGCTGGTGTGCTTACGTCCCCGCAACTTAGAGGTTCAGCAAAAAAGAGACTGATAGAATAAGTACTAGGCTTACAAAGAATAAGTTCTGGGGTCGATTTTCTCGACTAAAGGTCGTGCTCCAGCATGGCCGCAGTCAAATGACTGAAACAAGTAAAAGAGTAAAATAACTTATTTTTTATCAAATATGACTAGTCCAGGAACTTTTTGATACCACCTCATAGCTGTTGAAATACTATAGGATAGGTGTTCCAGTTCACTCAGCTGGCAAAAAAATGAGCAGTACCTGTAATTCAAAGGGGCCAGCCTTGTCAAATTCTGTGTTGTGCTGAATCACCCTGAGAACTTCATTTAGGATATGCCACTTGCACATTAATTTCATGAGCAGGCTAATCCATTATTAGATCAGTTGGGATCCATTGTAATCAATGGAGTGCCATTTCAATTGAGATGACCTCTGATCATCATCAGGTAACTAATTCCTGAATGTGAACAAGGTCACGGGTTAAATTTGAGCTCGGAACCTTTATATTTAAACCAAAGGTGAAAATGTTATTTACTTGGCCCCGGTGCATGTAGAGTGACTTAGTGGATAACGACTATATCACCCTTTGTTTAGAAATAAAGGTGTTCCTAATACAAATACAGCCTAGGACCATATAGAGATCTAGGTAAAAATATTTGATGATGACTATGGGCCAAACTAGTCAAAACATAGTATAGATATAAAGATTATAAATATACGCATTAAAAATGAGGTTAATAATTCATAAAATTATACTCTTAAAAATGTTGTTGGATTGTCAGCAGAACACACACACACCAAAACCTCCAATATTATTATTGTTATCCTCCTCTTCCTCCTCCTCCTCCTTTGCATTCACTTACCACTGACAGCAACACCAGGATACATTTACGGATACAAGCAAACACATGTCATAAAGTCTTTTAGTAATGTCACATGAGTATGTGCTGTGTCTGTCCATTGGTATGTTGGCCTTCCTCTGTCTAATCCTCAAGTTCAAACATCCAACAGTTGTTGCTCAGAATGTTATTTGCAAAACAATCTGATGTGTTGCTACATATTTATTACTGAACAAAATTAATTGAACAAAATTTTAGCACCATTTAGTCATGTAAGCTTTTGAAATGCTTTGACAACTGAGGCCATTTCCTGCCACACACACACACATATAAACACAAAAAGAAGCATATTGTTTAAATAAAACATTACTATCTTCCGTAAATATTTCTCTAAATAGTCCAACTTCTCGGTATGCTGACTGGAAGGTGCATGACCTTGTTTGAATGAAGTCCAAATTGAAGCTTAAAAGAAAAAAGAAAAACAAAAAATTGATACATTGAAAATTCCATTCTTATACATTGGTTGTTGTAGGTGTTGTTTGTTTTGTTGAAGCAACAAAATGGGTGATATGGTGTGATATTTCACTACCAGCTTGTAGATTTTGAGATTAATTCTACTGTAGAAATTTTGTTGTGTGTATATAAATGTATAATAGTATTGTGTACTGTATAACTTTATAAACATGAGGTCTTAGGGTTCAGTCCCACGACAGCATCTTGGATTTTTGGATGAATGTCATGTGCAACACTTAGCCTTTTAAATGAAACTAGATAGACAGAAATAAAAGAGAAGCCCATCAGATGGATCATAGTTGCATCTCCTAGGCTTGAGCATGTGAAACACAGAATGATATTGATTCCAGCTGAATAAATACTAATATCTATGGATTACTCAGCCTCTTGCACTACAATTCATTGAAGAAAGAACTACAATACTCATTGTTGAAACCAACACAAAATCATGGTGTGTGTGTGTGTGTGCGTGTGTGTGTGTACATGCAAGAATCACCAAGTGGTTGAGAAGTTGACTTCTCATCCACACGTTTTGGGTTCAGTCCCTCTGTATAGCACCTTGGCAAGTGTCTTTTGGCTCTGGGTCAACCAATGTCTTGTAAGTGAATTTGCTATAGAAAAACTGTGTGATTGGTGTGTGTGTGTGTGTGTGTGTGTGTGTGTGTGTGTGTGTGTGTGTGTGTGTGAATGTGTGTGTTTGCACACATGTATGCACATACACATATCAGGCTACAGTCTACTCTACACCACTGACCCCTTTGACAGCTTATCACCTCTTTAACACCCATACCACTGTCAACCATGTACCATTCACTCATGCCTTTATCTCTCTTGTTCTTTCTCTCTGCACTCCCTCTCTCCTCTTGGCAATGTATCTCTTCTCAGCCAGGCATAATCTGCACTTCCTGCTACTATTCAAGTATGGTTTGCATTTCTCTAGGATCTTCCACATTATGCTGTACTCTGTGGTACTTTCTTTCAAAGCCCAGACATGTTTGGCTAGAGTTGTGGCATTAAATCTCTCTGGGATGTTGAATGAGGACTTGTGGTTATAAGATACAAACATATATACATATACAGATATATGCATATACAGATATGTAGATACACACACATATATCACATGGCTTTTTTCAAACAGTGGGCCAGTCCATCAGGCAGTCTACCAGCCAATACTAATATAACGTAATTACTATAAAAATTAAATCCTCTACAGTTACATCACTTGCTAAGTCAAACCATTTTCTGTAGCAGCTAAACCTTTTTTTAACTTTTTTTTTGTAATAGGTAGAGATTACTGAAGATGTGAAAATTGAGAACAAACATAGAATTACCATCTGAGGGGTTTGAGGAGGAATTTGAAGCGTCCAGGTCGATCCCAAGATGTTTCAGAAAACTGTTATAATCCAAATCACCACCATAATATGAAGTTTCACTCTGACACAATCTGGAAATCAAATAATTTATCTTTTATCTTCTACTTATTTCAGTTGTGAGACTGTAGCCATACAGGGGCACTCCTGGGAGAGTTTTTTAGTCAAATGAATCAACCCCAGTACTTTATATTTTTTGTTTGCCAAACTGTTATGTCATGGTGATGTAAATACACCAATACCAGTTGTCAAGCAGTGGTGGGTGACAAACACAGACACACAGATGTATGTGTGTGTGTGTATATATATATATATATATATATATATATATATATATATATATTTTAAAATTTCTGAAGAGGCCTAGAGAATCATCCATGTACCTCTATTTCATCTTTTAATTACTTCAGCCTACTGGAGTTATATAGATAGAATGAGGCATGTCACCCCTAGACTGAAACAGCTGTAAGTCATTATCCCATTTTCTGTCACTGGATGTCCTTTTTTAATTACCGATATGACATAATATGTCGCATGTGTTTGTATATTGTTATTATTGTCCTTTTAGTAAACAAATAAACAGGTAAATTGACACAATACAATGCCTGCAAGTTGATGAATACCACCTACTCCCCTCCATTTTCTTATTGCTATATATATACATATATATATATACATATATATATATATATATATATATATATATATATATATATATATATATAATATGTAATTTAGATTCAGATAAATTAGGTACTTAAATTGAGGCATCTTGTTAGGACGCACTTATTTTG